>NW_022304102.1:0-1149 GCF_002776525.5 Piliocolobus tephrosceles | reverse complement strand
GGGCGGTGAGGCTGCTGGGGAGCACGAGAGGAGGGTCTCGACCCAGATTCCCGCCCCTCCCGCCGCGGCGCCCAGCTCCCTCGTCCGTTCCCCGCGCCGCCTCCTACCTCGTCGCGCCGGGATGTGTGCTCCGCGAACGGGAGCCGCGCGGGTGCCCCGAGCCTGGGCCGCCGCTGGCTCCGCCTTCCTGGGCCCCTCCCTGCGGTTGCCGCTCAGGGCTGGGGTGGCGGAGCCGGAGGAGGCGCGGCGCGGGGAGGAGGCGCGGCGCGGGGAGGAGGCGGGGGAGGAGCGGGGGCAGCCCTCCGCGTCTGGCACCGCCGCCCCCCCGGGCCGGGCTCCTCTACCCGGCGTCGTAACCCCTCCCGCTCTCCCGCTCCCTGAGCTCCCTGCCTGTGTCCCCCACGCCCTGGCACACAGCCATCCTTCCCTTCTGGCCGCACCACCCACCCTCCGCGAGTGGAGGGGTGGACACCTGCTCAACAGAGAATTCGATTTTACAAACATTTATTGAGCGCCCTCCAGGTGCCAGGCGCTGTGCCAGGGCCGGGGCTTCAAAGACGACCAAGGCAGAGATCCTGGGTTTGAAGATCTCCCGAGCTGGGGCGGGGGGCGGGTCGGATGCGAGGGCAACTCGCTGTAACAATGCAACGCGCTGAGAAAGATTTATGAGTGCACGCTGCCCTGGGGGCGCGGAGCAGGGGAGGAGAAGTCAGGCTGGAGAGAAGGGGAACTCCATTCTGCCCCGCTGCAGGGGGGTGAAGCTACATAGCAGAGGCGACCAGCATCCGAGGGCTTTACTGGAAAAAGCTCTGAAATGGCCATGACGATAACTGACTTCCATTGTGCCATCTCTACGCCCAGGTACTCCTCAGATCACTTCCTTTCACAGTAGCTCCTGATATCACGACCATTATTATTTTGGTTCTGCAATTGAGGACACTGAGGTTCCAGGTGGAAGAATGTGTATAGGGGAGAGCATAGCAACTGCTGGGCGAGTGAACAGGTGGTTGTGGGTATTAGAAAGTGAGGAGTGGGTGAGTGAGTGGGCCCCCTTCCCTCAATCCAAGCAGCAAAGAACAGCACAGCACATGTTAGGAGAGGTGGACCCAGAGGTTAAGTCTGGAAGTAAATCCTTCCCAGGAACCAGGG
>NW_022304099.1:0-2462 GCF_002776525.5 Piliocolobus tephrosceles | reverse complement strand
GTCGATTTTGTAGTCGATTTTGTAGTCGATTTTGTAGTCGATTTTGTAGTCGATTTTGTAGTCGATTTTGTAGTCGATTTTGTAGTCGATTTTGTAGTCGATTTTGTAGTCGATTTTGTAGTCGATTTTGTTGCCGATTTTTTGGTCGATTATCTGGTCAATTTGTTAGCTGTTTTTTGGGGCGATTAACTGTATACAATATATGGGCATTTTTTTTAAGTTTCAATATATTTGATAAATTTTTGGTCTTTTTTCAATATTCTTATGTAAATGATTAAATTTCTAAATTACAAATAAGTTGGGTTAATTTTTGTGCATTATACTTGGTTTTTATGTTCGACTTGACTCTTTGTTAAGTCCAATTGGTATGTTTAATTTTCTCGTTTTGCGCTTTTTTTTTTTGTTACCGTTACTGCTAGTTATAAATTAAAACTAGCTTGTATTGGTTATCACAAGCTACCAATAAACATGTTATGCTTACATATATAAATTATTACTTATTTATAACATTATAAGTATTAAATAGCACTGATAATACACACACTATTTATTTGAATACTATGACGAAAATGTTGTTATCAATTATGTTGTTATTTATTAAAGGAGTTCCCAACATTAAAAATACTTATTTGTTAGTTGCAGAAAATATAAATTATTTTTGAATAATGATAGGTGCATTGAAAACATGCTTGTTTATTATATAGCTAATAAGAAATACATTTATGGTATGCTTGTTATATATATAGCGTTTGTCCATGTACTGGTTAATTCTACTACTGTCATAGTGCATACTATGAAATAAGGTTATATTCAAATACACATTATTATTTTTGCAATTGTTGCAGTTGCCGTTGTAACACTTGTAGTTTACTGTTGCAGTTACTGTTATGATAGTAGTCAGTGTTACTATTCTATTTATTCTAGCCGTGTTATGCTTATTATTAGTAATAGAAGTATTAGTAGTACCACAAATGGATCACTCAAGATTGTTATCCATATTGCACATGTGCCCAAGCATGTTAATTTTTATATTATATTGTAACTATTATTGAGTTATAATAATTACTGAGTTACTATTATTATTATTATTATTACTATTACTATTATTACTATGATTATTATTATTATGATTATGCTTATTATTATGGTTGTTATTATGCTTGCTATTTTTTTGATTATAATTATTATTATAATTATTATTTTAATTTCATTAAATATTATGTCTCCATTTTTTTATGTAAAGTATTGTATATATAAATATGGAATAATACAAGAAATACACTAAAAATTGGTTATGACTAAATATGAGGTGCATTACAATTTGTTTTGATTTATTATTATAACATTTGAATTTGGTGGTTTTATTTATATAATCTTTATTTCAAATTACAAGACAAAATATACAATATATTATGTGCGTGTTAATGAATGGTTTGTCTTTTGTGTCTATTGTTCTTATCTGTTTTGCTTAATATTTTTATATACTTATATTATTTTTATTTAACAATATTTAGTTATCATAGCTTGTCTTAATTATTTTTAATAATACTGCATGCATGCATGCATGCATACTTAAAAATTATTTTTAAATAACTAAAAATATAAATTATATTCACAATTCTTTATTTTTATATAAGTCATTTTAAAAAGTTTTACTAAAATATGTTATAATATTGTGTTGTAAATGTATATTTGTTCATTTCCATTTTTTTCTATGTGTAACCAACTATTGTATATTTGTTAAGCAATTGGAGTACTGAGACAAGATTTAATAAGGTCGAAATTTTATTTTTTAATTTCTTTTAATTAAAAAGAAAAAAAGGGGAATTTTAACTTTTGTTATATGTAATTATTATTTATCATAAACAACAATTAAAATAAAAAAATTAATTATATTATTTCAATTTTTTTCTAATAATTTTTTGTTTAAATTTTTTAATGTATAAAATTGTAATATTAATAAATTAAGATTTAATGCATGCAATGGTACCTTTTGTTCTTGTTTTTCTCCGAATATTTAAATATTAATATACAATTAATATGTCGTAGTGCATGTGTCTTTGTGTATATATATTTTAGCACATGCAGAGAAAAATATTATACAGCGTTTATTACAAAAGCTTAATAACAAATATACGTAGACATAAACAATATTAAAATAGAAAGTGCATTTATATATACATTACTAATATATGTTACTTAATTTTTTTTTATTTTATAATATTTAGTTATCATAATTATCTCGGATTATTATTAATAATACTACATGCATGTAAACGTAAAAATTATTTTTAATTGATTAAAAGTAGAAGTTATATATATAATTTTGCAATTTTGTATTAAAAATTTAAAAAAATTGTATTAAAATATGTTATATTGAGTTATAAATATGTATCCGTTTGTGTCGGCTTGATTTTGGGTATAAAAAATTATTTTATTTTTGTTAAAAAATTGGAGTGGTG
>NW_022304098.1:2602-5765 GCF_002776525.5 Piliocolobus tephrosceles | reverse complement strand
GCCCGTCTCGGCCTCCCAAAGTGCTGGGATTACAGGCTTGAGCCACTGCGCCCAGCCAGCCCCAGGCTTTAAAAGAATGGTGGCCATTTCAATGTCTATCAGCCACTCAGTCTTCAATCTCTATCCTTCCCACTATTTGGAACCTGCTTTGGTAGGGAAGACAAGTGGCTTCCATTGCCACACCCAATGGACTCTTTTTCAGTTTTTCTTATATGGAATATCTCTGCACCACTGGGACTATCGAACACTTCTTTCTTTAGAAACCTCTTTCCCCTTGACTCCCAAATCACCTCTCTCTGCTGCTCCTCCTCAATGTTTTTTGTCCACGCCTTTTCTTCTTCCGGTTCTATCAATGTCAGTCCTGCTCAGGATTTGTTCTTGGCCTTCTTTTCGCTTCTCATTCTATATCTCCTGAGGTAATCTAATCTACTCCCAAGAGTTCAATAACTACTTTGTGCTGGTGGCTCCCAGATCTATATTTCAAATTCACACGTCTCTTTTTGTATAGTTTCCTAGGGCTACTGTAACAAACTGCTACAAACTTGGCTTAAAACAGCAGAAATGGTTGGGCGTGGTGGCTCAAGCCTGTAATCCCAGCACTTTGGGAGGCCAAGAAGGGCGGATCACGAGGTTGGGAGATCGAGACCATCCTGGCTAACACGGTGAAACCCCGTCTCTACTAAAAAAAATACAAAAAACTAGCCGGGCGAGGTGGTGGGCGCCTGTAGTCCCAGCTACTCGGAAGGCTGAGGCAGAAGAATGGCGTGAACCCGGGAGGCGGAGCTTGCAGTGAGCCCAAATCGCGCCACTGCACTCCAGCCTGGGCGACAGAGCGAGACTCCATCTCAAAAAAAAAAAACAACAACAACAAAAAAGAATTGTTTAGTTAACTTAACAGAAAATACACAGTAAGGTAAGCCTCATGCTTGTTGATCCAGTGATGTTTCCATGACTTGGGTTTTTTCCATGTCCCTTCTACTGACTTCATTGTTGACTTCATCCTAAGGCTGATTGCTTTCATCATTGTTGGGTGTTTTCCAGTAGCAATTGGGGCTGTATTCTTCATTGTTCACATCCATGGTGGGGGAGCAGAAGGGGAGTTTCCTGAGGCTTTCTATTTTTTTTTTTTTTCCCTTGGACAAGGTCTGGCCATGCCACCCAAGCTGGAGAGCAGTGGTGTGATCACAGCTCACTGTAGCTTCGACCTCCTGGGCTCAAGCAGATCCTCCTACCTCAGCTTCCCAAGCAGCTGAGACTACAGGAGTGTGCTGCCATGCCTAGCTAATGTTTTATATTTTTGTAGAGACCAGGTTTCACTGTGTTGCCCAGGTTGGTCATGAACTCCTGGTCTCAAGTGATCCGCCCACCTCAGCCTCCCAAAGCACTGGAATTACAGGACTGAGCCACCGCTCCCAACTCCTGTGTGTTTTGAAAGAGCAAGGAAGGGCCGGGTATGGTGGCTTACGCCTGTAATCCCAGCAATTTGGGAGGTTGAGGCGGGTGGATCACTTCAGTTCCGGAGCTCGAGACCAGTTTGGCGAACACGGTGAAACCCCGTCTCTACTAAAAATACAAAAATTAGCTGGGCGTGGTGGCACGTGGCTGTAATCCCAGGTACTCAGGAGACTGAGGCAGGAGAAATTGCTTGAACCCGGGAGGCAGAGGTTGCAGTGAGCTGAGATCATGCCACTGCACTCTAGCCTGGCGACAGAGTGAGACTCCATTTAAAAAAACAAAACAAAACAAAACCAAAAATAAAAAAGCAAAACAAACAAAAAAACATAAAAAAATGTACATGTAGGCCAGGCGCGGTGGCTCATGCCTGTAATCCCAGCACTTTGGGAGGTGGAGGCAGACGGATCACCTGAGGTCAGGAGTTCAAGACCAGCCTGGCCAACAGAGCGAAACTTCATCTCTACTAAAAAATACAAAAATTAACTGGGTGTGGTGGCGCATGCCTGTAGTCCCAGCTACTTGGGAGGCCGAGGCAGGAGAATGGCATGAACCCGGGAGATGGAGCTTGCAGTGAGCCGAGATTGTGCCACTGCACTCCAGCCTGGGCAACAGAGTGAAACTCTGTCTAAAAAAAAAATCTGCAAATCACTTTCTCCCTTCAACATTATATTTTTGAAATCTGTCCATGTGGATACGTGTAGATCATGTTGACTCATTTTATGAGCTGTGTAGTGCTCCACAGCATGAATATGCTATAATTTATAATCTTACTTTGTATCTCCCGTTTTTCATTATTTTCTTATTTCTTTCTTTTTCTCCCTCCCTCCCCCGCCTCCACCCCCACCCCAACCTCTCTTTCTTTTCTTTTATTTTCTTCTTCTTCTTTTGTTTTTGTTTTTGTTTTTGAGACAGAGTCTAGCTCTGTTGCCCAGGCTGGAGTGCAATGGCGCAATCTCAGCTCACTGCAACCTCTGCCTCCCAGGTTCAAGGGAGTAGTTGGAATCACAGGCACTCGCCACCACACCCTGCTATTTTTTTTTTTTTTTTTTTTTTTGTATTTTTAGTAGAGACGTGGTTTCACCATGTTGACCAGGCTGGTCTTGAACTGAACTCCTGACCTAGGGTGGTCCTTCCACTTTGGCCTCCCAAAGTGCTGGGATTACGGACGTGAGCCACCGCGCCCAATCTCTTTTCTTCTTTTTTAAGAGACAGGTTATAGTTATGTTGCTCAGGCTGATCTCAAACTCCTGAGCTCAAGCAATCCTCCCAGCTTGGCCTCTCAAAGTGCTGGGGTTACAGGCGTGAGCCGCTGCACCTGACCTTTTTCGTGACTTTTTGTGCTTCTTGCCCTCTATTCCTGCCTTTTGCTGGTGTTTCTTTTTATTCTCTTTTTTTCCCCTCCAATAATTTGAAAGGTATACATTCTATTTCTAGTATTTGTAAAATTATACTTTCATTTTAAATGTATTTCCTCATATTCTCATTCATTAATTCACTGTATAGCAGGATCTAGTTAACTGTTTATTAAGTTTTTTGTTTAGCTGGATGTAGTAATGCACACATGTAATCTCAGCTACTTAGGAGGCTGAGGTGGGAGGATAACTTGAGCTCGGTAGTACAAGGGTGCAGTGAGCCATGATCACACCACTGCACTCCAACCTGGGTAACAGAGCGAGACCCTCTTTTTTTTTTTTTTTTTTTTTTTTTT
>NW_022304098.1:1304-2502 GCF_002776525.5 Piliocolobus tephrosceles | reverse complement strand
TTTTTTTTTTTGAGACGGAGTCTTGCTCTGTCGCCCGGGCTGGAGTGTGGTGGCTGGATCTCAGCTCACTGCAAGCTCCGCCTCCCGGGTTTACGCCATTCTCCTGCCTCAGCCTCCCAAGTAGCTGGGACTACAGGCGCCCGCCACCTCGCCCGGCTAATTTTTTGTATTTTTAGTAGAGACGGGGTTTCATTGTGTTAGCCAGGATGGTCTTGATCTCCTGACCTCGTGATCCGCCTGTCTCGGCCTCCCAAAGTGCTGGGATTACAGGCTTGAGCCACCGCGCCCGGCCAATTATACTTTCATTTTAAATGTATTTCCTCATATTCTAATTCATTAATTCACTGTATAGCAGGATCTAGTTAACTGTTTATTAAGTTTTGTTTAGCTGGATGTAGTAATGCACACATGTAATCTCAGCTACTTAGGAGGCTGAGGTGGGAGGATAACTTGAGCTTGGTAGTACAAGGTGCAGTGAGCCATGATCACACCACTGCACTCCAACCTGGGTAACAGAGCGAGATCCTCTTTTTTTTTTTTTTTGAGACAGGGTCTTGCTCTGTTGCTGGAACTACAGTGCAGTGACACGATTTCTGCTTACTGCAACCTCGACCTCCCAAGCTCAAGAGATCCTCCCACCTCAGCCTCCCAAGTAGCTGGCACCACAGGTGTGCGCCACCATGCCAAGCTCATTTTTGTGTGTTTTGCAGAGATGGGGTTTCGCCATGTTGCCCAAGCTGGTCTTGAACTCCTGGACTCAAACAATTTGCGCCCCCTCGGTCTCCCAAAGTGCCAGGATTACAGGCATGATCCACCATGCCTGGCAACCCCGTCTCTTAAAATCAAATAAAATATAAAAGATGTTTAAAATGTTCAAATATTTAAAGGAAGAAGTAGAATGTATATGATGAGAGTGAGATATTATGGGAGGAAAGGTGGGTTTGAAAAAGAACAGAAAAGAAATTTTAGAAATGAAAAACGTATAGACGTTTAGGTTTTTTCCTTTTGTTTTGTTTTTTTGAGACAGAGTCTTACTCTGTCACCCAAGCTAGAGTGCAGTGATGCAATCTTGGCTGAGCCTCTCAGGCAGCTGGGATTACAGGCATGTGCCACCACGCTTGGCTAATTTTTCTATTTTTAGTAGAGACAAGGTTTTACCATGTTAGTCAGGCTGGTCTTGAACTCCTGACCTCAGGTG
>NW_022304098.1:0-1204 GCF_002776525.5 Piliocolobus tephrosceles | reverse complement strand
TTTTGAGACGGAGTCTCGCTCTGTCGCCCAGGCTGGAGTGCAGTGGCTGGATCGCAGCTCACTGCAAGCTCTGCCTCCCGGGTTTATGCCATTCTCCTGCCTCAGCCTCCTGAGTAGCTGGGACTACAGGCGCCCGCCACCTCACCCGGCTAGTTTTCTGTATTTTTCAGTAGAGACGGGGTTTCACCAGGTTAGCCAGGATGGTCTCGATCTCCTGACCTCGTGATCTGCCCGTCTCGGCCTCCCAAAGTGCTGGGATTAGAGGCTTGAGCCACCGTGCCTGGCCTAATTTTTTTTTTTTTTTTTTTTGTGGCAATAAAGTCTCATTGTGTTACCCATGCTAGCCTTACACTCCCAGAAAAAGTGATCCTCCTCCCTCGGCCTCCCAAAGTGCTGGGATTGCAGGTGGGCGCCACTGTGCCTGTAACCATCAGGAGGTTCTTTTCCACCCTGTTTTTCTGGGTGCCTCCTCTGGCTCAGCTGCACCCTGCAGGGTGACACGAGGGGATGGGGAGGCACTCTTGGTTCCATCGCTGGGTTCCCTCTGCCCCCCTGACCTTGCTCCCCGGGTCCCCAGGCTCCATCGCCTACCTCATCTTCACCAACCGGCACGAGGTCAGGAAGATGACGCTGGACCGGAGTGAGTACACCAGCCTCATCCCCAACCTGAGGAACGTGGTCGCTCTGGACACGGAGGTGGCCAGCAATAGAATCTACTGGTCTGACCTGTCCCAGAGAATGATCTACAGGTGAGCGTCGCCCCTGCCTGCAGCCTTGGCCCACAGGTGAGACGAGGGCTCCTGGCCCTGACGCCCTCCTCTCCTCCTGCCTCAGCACCCAGCTTGACAGAGCCCACGGCGTCTCCTCCTACGACACCGTCATCAGCAGGGACCTCCAGGCCCCCGACGGGCTGGCTGTGGACTGGATCCACAGCAACATCTACTGGACGGACTCTGTCCTGGGCACTGTCTCGGTTGCGGATACCAAGGGTGTGAAGAGGAAAACGTTATTCAGAGAGAACGGCTCTAAGCCAAGGGCCATCGTGGTGGATCCTGTTCATGGGTGTGTATCCACGACGCTGAGGGATGCAGAGGGAAGGGAGGGAGCAGGAAGGGGTTTCAGGAACTGGTTAGTGGGCTGGGCATCGTGGCTCAAAGTGTCTGTAATCCCAGCACTTTGGGAGGCTGAGGAGGGTGGATCATCT
>NW_022304097.1:2459-3941 GCF_002776525.5 Piliocolobus tephrosceles | reverse complement strand
AAGAAACTCATTGGTAGCTTGATGGGGATGGCATTGAATCTATAAATAACCTTGGGCAGTATGGCCATTTTCACGATATTGATTCTTCCTATCCATGAGCATGGTATGTTCTTCCATTTGTTTGTGTCCTCTTTGATTTCACTGAGCAGTGGTTTGTAGTTCTCCTTGAAGAGGTCCTTTACATCCCTTGTAAGTTGGATTCCTAGGTATTTGATTCTCTTTGAAGCAATTGTGAATGGAAGTTCATTCCTGATTTGGCTCTCTGCTTGTCTGTTACTGGTGTATAAGAATGCTTGTGATTTTTGCACATTAATTTTGTATCCTGAGACTTTGCTGAAGTTGCTTATCAGCTTAAGAAGATTTTGGGCTGAGACGATGGGGTTTTCTAAATACACAATCATGTCATCTGCAAACAGGGACAATTTGACTTCCTCTTTTCCTAACTGAATACCCTTGATTTCTTTCTCTTGCCTGATTGCCCTAGCCAGAACTTCCAACACTATGTTGAATAGGAGTGGTGAGAGAGGGCATCCCTGTCTTGTGCCAGTTTTCAAAGGGAACTTTTCCAGTTTTTGCCCATTCAGTATGATATTGGCTGTGGGTTTGTCATAAATAGCTCTTATTATTTTGAGGTACGTTCCATCAATACCGAATTTGTTGAGCGTTTTTAGCATGAAGGGCTGTTGAATTTTGTCAAAAGCCTTTTCTGCATCTATTGAGATAATCATGTGGTTCTTGTCTTTGGTTCTGTTGATATGCTGGATTACGTTGATTGATTTGCGAATGTTGAACCAGCCTTGCATCCCAGGGATGAAGCCCACTTGATCATGGTGGATAAGCTTTTTGATGTGCTGCTGAATCCGGTTTGCCAGGATTTTATTGAGGATTTTTGCATTGATGTTCATCAGGGAGATTGGTCTAAAATTCTCTTTTTTTGTTGTGTCTCTGCCAGGCTTTGGTATCAGGATGATGCTGGCCTCATAAAATGAGTTAGGGAGGATTCCCTCTTTTTCTATTGATTGGAATAGTTTCAGAAGGAATGGTACCAGCTCCTCCTTGTACCTCTGGTAGAATTCAGCTGTGAATCCATCTGGTCCTGGGCTTTTTTTGGTGGGCAGGCTATTAATTGTTGCCTCAATTTCAGAGGCTGCTATTGGTCTATTCAGGGATTCAACTTCTTCCTGGTTTAGTCTTGGAAGAGTGTACGCGTCCAGGAAATTATCCATTTCTTCTAGATTTTCTAGTTGATTTGCGTAGAGGTGTTTATAGTATTCTCTGATGGTAGTTTGTATTTCTGTGGGGTCGGTGGTGATATCCCCTTTATCATTTTTTATTGCGTCTATTTGATTCCTCTCTCTTTTCTTCTTTATTAATCTTGCTAGCGGTCTGTCAATTTTGTTGATCTTTTCAAAAAACCAACTCCTGGATTCATTGATTTTTTGGAGGGTTTTTTGTGTCTCTATCTCCTTCAGTTCTGCTCTG
>NW_022304097.1:162-2359 GCF_002776525.5 Piliocolobus tephrosceles | reverse complement strand
CAATTTTAGATCTTTCCAGCTTTCTCTTGTGGGCATTTAGTGCTATAAATTTCCCTCTATACACTGCTTTAAATGTGTTCCAGAGATTCTGGTATATTGTATCTTTGTTCTCATTGGTTTCAAAGATCATCTTTATTTCTGCCTTCATTTCGTTATGTACCCAGTGGTCATTCAGAAGCAGGTTGTTCAGTTTCCATGTAGTTGAGCGGTTTTGATTGAGTTTCTTAGTCCTGAGTTCTAGTTTGATTGCACTGTGGTCTGAGAGACAGTTTGTTATAATTTCTGTTCTTTTACATTTGCTGAGGAGTGCTTTACTTCCAATTATGTGGTCAATTTTGGAATAAGTGTGATGTGGTGCTGAGAAGAATGTATATTCTGTTGACTTGGGGTGGAGAGTTCTATAGATGTCTATTAGGTCCGCTTGGTGCAGAGATGAGTTCAATTCCTGGATATCCTTGTGAACTTTCTGTCTCGTTGATCTGTCTAATGTTGACAGTGGAGTGATGAAGTCTCCCATTATTATTGTATGGGAGTCTAAGTCTCTTTGTAAGTCTCTAAGGACTTGCTTTATGAATCTGGGTGCTCCTGTATTGGGTGCATATATATTTAGGATAGTTAGCTCTTCCTGTTGGATTGATCCCTTTACCATTATGTAATGGCCTTCTTTGTCTCTTTTGATCTTTGATGGTTTAAAGTCTGTTTTATCAGAGACTAGGATTGCAACCCCTGCTTTTTTTTGTTCTCCATTTGCTTGGTAGATCTTCCTCCATCCTTTTATTTTGAGCCTATGTATGTCTCTGCATGTGAGATGGGTCTCCTGAAGACAGCAGACTGATGGGTCTTGACTCTTTATCCAGTTTGCCAGTCTGTGTCTTTTAATTGGAGCATTTAGTCCATTTACATTTAAGGTTAATATTGTTATGTGTGAACTTGATCCTGCCATTATGATATTAACTGGTTATTTTGCTCATTAGTTGATGCAGTTTCTTCCTAGGCTCGATGGTCTTTACATTTTGGCATGTTTTTGCAGTGGCTGGTACCGGTTGTTCCTTTCCATGTTTAGGGCTTCCTTCAGGGTCTCTTGTAAGGCAGGCCTGGTGGTGACAAAATCTCTAAGCATTTGCTTATCTGTAAAGAATTTTATTTCTCCTTCACTTATGAAACTTAGTTTGGCTGGATATGAAATTCTGGGTTTAAAATTCTTTTCTTTAAGAACGTTGAATATTGGCCCCCACTCTCTTCTGGCTTGTAGAGTTTCTGCCGAGAGATCTGCTGTCAGTCTGATGGGCTTCCCTTTGTGGGTAACCCGACCTTTCTCTCTGGCTGCCCTTAAGATTTTTTCCTTCATTTCAACTTTGGTGAATCTGGCAATTATGTGTCTTGGAGTTGCTCTTCTGGAGGAGTATCTTTGTGGCGTTCTCTGTATTTCCTGAATTTGAATGTTGGCCTGGCCTGCTAGGTTGGGGAAGTTCTCCTGGATGATATCCTGTAGAGTGTTTTCCAATTTGGTTCCATTTTCCCCCTCACTTTCAGGCACCCCAATCAGACGTAGATTTGGTCTTTTGACATAATCCCATACTTCTTGCAGGCTTTGTTCATTTCTTTTTCTTCTTTTTTCTTTTGGTTTCTCTTCTCGCTTCATTTCATTCATTTGATCCTCAATCGCTGATACTCTTTCTTCCAGTTGATCGAGTCGGTTACTGAAGCTTGTGCATTTGTCACGTATTTCTCGTGACATGGTTTTCATCTCTGTCATTTCGTTTATGACCTTCTCTGCATTAATTATTCTAGCTGTCAATTCTTCCACTTTTTTTTCAAGATTTTTAGTTTCTTTGCGCTGGGTACGTAATTCCTCCTTTAGCTCTGAGAGGTTTGATGGACTGAAGCCTTCTTCTCTCATCTCATCAAAATCATTCTCTGACCAGCTTTGATCCGTTGCTGGCGATGGGCTGTGCTCCTTTGCAGGAGGAGATGCGCTCTTATTTTTTGAATTTCCAGCTTTTCTGCCCTGCTTTTTCCCCATCTTTGTGGTTTTATCTGTCACTGGTCTTTGATGATGGTGACGTACTGATGGGGTTTTGATTTAGGTGTCCTTCCTGTTTGATAGGTTTCCTTCTGACTGTCAGGACCCTCAGCTATAGGTCTGTTCGAGATTGCTTGAAGTCCACTCCAGACCCTGTTTGCCTGGGTATCAGCA
>NW_022304096.1:2519-2664 GCF_002776525.5 Piliocolobus tephrosceles | reverse complement strand
AGTGGGGGCTGAGAAAGCCCGCCCCCGGCGCATCTGCTGGGAGCGACTTTTCTAGGAGTGGAAGGGCAATAGGCGGGGCACGGGCATGTCGGGGGAGCGGGGCCGCTCCGCAGGTGCCACCAGGTAAATCTTGGTCTCCTCGGAT
>NW_022304096.1:0-2419 GCF_002776525.5 Piliocolobus tephrosceles | reverse complement strand
GTGGAAGGGCAATAGGCGGGGCACGGGCATGTCGGGGGAGGGGGGCGCTCCGCAGGTGCCACCAGGTAAATCTTGGTCTCCTCAGATTGACATCACCTGGTGCATGCCTGATTAATCTGCACCTTCCCGGGCATCAGCTGCATTCTTGCACACACGGGAAGAGTTGGTGGTGAAGAAGAACCCGGAAGTGCACCATCCTGCCTCCGTCCAAACAGTACAACCTTTTATTGATAATAGTGATAAAGGGGCGCCGTGGTCTGGCTGGCTACTTCCTGCTGTTAAGGGGTGTCGTTAAGGTCGGGGCCCATGGTTGGTATTTGGACGTAGGGATGAAGAATAAAATAAGGCACAGTATTAGTATAGGAATGAGGAATGGAAGCATTTGTTGGAATATGGGCAAAACCCAGAAGGATGGTCCTGGCAAGGTTGGGGAGTATGAGATAGTTAAGAAAATTTAGTAAGTTTGAGGCGAGTGGGGGAAAGCCAAACTGATTTCCACTGATTGCTTTCGGTAGGGGCCCTTTTTAGCTGGGAATGAGGAACAACTGCGCAAAGTAGTTGTTGGCCAGGCAGCAATTAAGAAGTGGAGTTTTTCGTGGAGTGGATGGCTTTCCACTTACTCCTACTACAGAGATATTGGATGGAAGGCTAGGTCCAGAGAAGGACGGCAAAACAGAATAGGTAGCCTCACTGTCGATTAAAAAATTGTCTTACCCACTACCAGGAGAGTTACCCACGGCTCGGCGAGGGTGATGGGGGTCCCCGAGTCTCGGCACCTTCAGTTGTCGTCGTCTAGATGTAGGAGCTAGAAGGAGCTCCCAGGATCCTGGGAAAGGGGGTCACGTGGAGACGCAGCACCTGTTCTCAGGGTGGGGCAATCAGACTTCCAGTGTCCTCTCTGCTGGCAAGCAGGGCAGGGGGTTGCTGGTGGACGAAGGTTAGGACATTCACTGGCCTAATGTCCTGATGCCTTGCACTTATAGCAAGGCTGCGTTGGGGCTCGGGGACCCTGTGGACACCTGTTGGCATAGTGTCCTGCCTTGCCGCACTTATATAGCAGGCTCTTTTTGCAGCCTTGGAGTCTGTGGGGTGTGTGCTCTCTGGTCTGGGGTTATGACTGGGCTGTAAAGCCGCTGCTAGGAGCTGTAACTTCTGTTTGAGGTGATCCTGCCGTCTCCTCTCTGGAGTTATAGACCTTAAAGGCTAATTTAACTAGGTCTTATATTGGTGTCTGAGGCCCATCCTCTACCTTTTGAAGTTTTTTTTTTTTTTTTTACGAATGTCAGGAGCTGATTGAGAAATGAAATAAGATGCCAAAATGGTGGCCCCCGTGGGGGAGGCCGGATCTAACCGGGTATATTGGGTTACAACCTCAGTCAGTTTAGGGTAGAGGTTAGGATAACCTGGAGGTCATGCCAAGTTAAGTCATAGGCCTGACAAAGGTGTCTAAATTCCTTTATGTATATGGTAGGATTAGCTGAGAAATCACCTAAACGCTTCTCAATTTTGGAAAGATTGGCCAATGAAAAAGGGACATGTACTCTGACTACCCCCTCCGCCCCAGCCACCTCTCGCAAAGGTGCTAACACTGTAGGAGGGTGTGGGCAGAGATAGGGGACTCAAGACAGCCAGTTGGGGGCCCCAAAGGAGGCATGGGACCGAGTGGATTACTAGTAGATGAGGAGGAGGAAGGAGGAATCTGGACAGAAAGGGAGGGGGTGGAGAGAAGGAGGAGTAGGACGAGAGCTTAAGGCCCAAAAGCCTTGTATATAATTAATTTCGGACCACTTGCCTAGCCGCTGGCAGAAATTGCTGAGGTCGATCACGCCACAGTGGAAAGGAAAATTAACTGCTTCCTCCTAAGGTCTTGTTCGAGCTGTAAGGTTTTTAAATTGGCTAGGAGGCACCCTAAGGGGGTGCTCTTTGGAAATTTGGACTGGGGGTTTCCCATTTGTTTCCTCTTTACCGACACAATGGACACAATGGAAATGGAAGTGGATCTCTGCCTGGCTTCAAAGCGTCCTTTGGAACCAGCAGAGACAGACTGGAGGCTCTTGAAGCCAAAGTGGAGATTACCTTCAGGCGGACGTCTCCATCCTGAACAGGTTTCCCGAGCCACTTGGTGGCTCAAAATGGACCTCGGACCTGCGCAGGATTTCTGGCCAAGGGAGGTAAAGAGGAGACAAGGGCACTTACCCCAGAGAGGCCGTGAGAGTGAGGGAAGCGGGTCTCAGGTCCTGGTCCATCTGCAGCGTGGGAGCAGGAGGAGGTTCCTCAATCCCTAGAGGCCTGAGGAGGGGACTCCTCCCGGGTCTTCGGCACCAACTGATTTGTTTTTCTAAGACCACCAGAGTGGGCACAAAAGAACCAGTGAGTAGGCAAGGCTAAAAGCAAAACTGCAAATTTATTCTTTGGTCAT
>NW_022304094.1:0-2978 GCF_002776525.5 Piliocolobus tephrosceles | reverse complement strand
GGAAGGGAAGGAAAGGGAAGGGGAAGGGAAGAGGGAGGGGAGGGGAGTGGAGGGGGAAATTATGCCTCAATAAAAAGAGTAAATTTGGCCGGGCGTGGTGGCTCATGCCTGTAATCCCAACACTTTGGGAGACTGAGGCGGCTGGATCACGAGGTCAGGAGTTCGAGACCAACCTGGCCAACATGGTGAAACCCTGTCTCTACTAATAATACAAAAATTAGCCAGGCATGGTGGCGCATGCCTGTAATCCCAGCTACTCGGGAGGCTGAGGCAGGAGAATCACTTGAACCTGTGAGGTGGAGGTTGCTGCGAGCTGAGATTGCGCCATTGTACTCCAGCCTGGGCAACAAGAGCGAAACTCCATCTCAAAAAAAAAAAAAAAAAGTAAATTTGAGAAAATAAAATATGAATAAGTGTGAATATCCATACACTCCAAATATAACAGTTCCAATAAAAAGAATACATTTGAAACGATAATAGAACATAAAAACAGGCCAGGTATGTGCCAGGTGCGGTGGCTCATGCCTGTAATCCCAGCTCTTTGGGAGGCCGAGGCGGGTGGATCACGAGGTCAGGAGATCGAGACCATCCAGGCTAACACAGTGAAACCCTGTCTACTACAAACACACAAAACATTTAGCTGGGTGTGGTGGCAGGCGCCTGTAGTTCCAACTACTTGGGAGGCTGAGGCAGGAGAATGGCATGAACCCGGGAGGCGGAGCTTGCAGTGAGCCGAGATCGCGTTATTGCACTCCAGCCTGGGTGACAGAGGGAGACTCCAGCTCAAAAACAAAAAAAAACAAAAAACAAAAAACAAAAAAAAAACCAGGCCAGGTGGTATGGTGGCTCACACCTGCAATCCCTGCACTTTGGGAGGCTGAGGCAGGAGAATTGCTTGAGGTCAGGAGTTTAAGACCAGGCTGGGCAACATAGCAAGACTGTGTCTTTACAAAAGATACAAAGATTAGCCGGGCGTGGTGGCACGCATGTGCAGTCCCAGCTACTGAGGAGGCTGAGGTGGGAGGATCGTTGAGCTCAGGAGATGGAGGCTGCAATGAGCCAGGATCATACCACTGCATTCCAGCCTGGGAGACAGAGTGAGATCCTGTCTCTAAACAAACAAACAAACAACATAAAGAAAAAAACAAAAATGGTTAAAGCAAAACAAAAAACAACCTGGGATAAAGCTAAAGCAGCACCTACAGGGAAATGTATAGCTAATTTGATAAAATTCATTGATCTGGGGCCGGGTGCAGTGGCTCATGCCTGTAATCCTAGTACTTTGGGAAGCTGAGATGGACAGATCACTTGAGGCCAAGACTAGCTTGGCCAACATGGTGAAACCCCATCTCTATTAAAAATACAAAAATTGGCCGGGCGCAGTGGCTCACGCCTGTAATCCCAACACTCTGGGAGGCCGAGGTGGGTGGATCACGAGGTCAGGAGATGGAGACCATCCTGGCTAACGCGGTGAAACCCCGTCTCTACTAAAAATACAAAAAAGTAGCTGGGCCTGGTGGTGGGCGCCTGTAGTCCCAGCTACTTGGGAGGCTGAGGCAGGAGAATGGTGTGAACCTGGGAGGCAGAGGTTGCAGTGAGCCGAGTTCACGCCACTGCACTACAGCCTGGATGACAGAGCAAGACTTCGTCTCAAAATAAATAAATAAATAAATCGGCCGTGCGCGGTGGCTCACGCCTGTAATCCCAGCACTTTGGGAGACCGAGGCGGGCAAATCACAAGGTCAGGAGATCGAGCCCATCCTGGCTAATATGGTGAAACCCTGTCTCTACTAAAAATACAAAAAAAAAAAAAAAAAAAATAGCCGGGTGGGGTGGCAGGCACCTGTATTCTCAGCTTGGGAGGCTGAGGCAGGAGAATGGCATGAACCTGGGAGGCCGAGCTTGCAGTGAGCCGAGATGGCACCACTATCTTCCAGCCTGGGCGACAGAGCTAGACTCTGTCTCAAAAAAAAAAAAACAAAAAAATCAAACCTTCCCACAGGCTGTGGCTGGGCTGTGCCACCCAAAATGTGTGTGGCATGGATCCAGTCTCTTCCCTGCTTATGACCCTCAGTGTCTCTGGTCAATCTCACAGTGGGATGATGCATTTATCCTTTGTATTACAAACAATCCAATTATACTCCTTTAGTTATTTTATTTTAATTAATTAATTTTTGCGTGCATGAGACAGGTCTCACTCTCTTGCCCAGGTTGGAGTGTAGCAGTGGCTCGATCACAGCTCACTGCAGCCTCAACTACCCGGGTTTGAGCAATCCTCCTACCTCAGCCTCCTGAGTAGCTGGGACCACAAGTGCACTCCACTACGCCCAGCTAATTTTTGTAGTTTTTGCAGAGACGGGGTTTAGCTATGTTGCCAAGGCTGGTCTCAAACTCCTAGGCTCAAGGAATCCTTCCTCCTTGGCTTCCCAAAGTGCTGGGATTACAGGTGTGAGCCACCGCACCTGGCCTATTACCCTTCCCAGCCTCTGGTATCCATCTTTCTGCTCTGTTTCCCTGAGTTCAATTGTTTCAATTTTATTTTATTTATTTTGTTTTTGACAGAGTCTTACTCTGTCACCAAGGCTGGAATGCAGCGGCACGATCACAGCTCACTGCAGCCTGACTTCCCCAGGCTCAAGTGATCCTCCCATCTCAGCCTCCTGAGTAGCTGCAACTACAAGATGTGTACCACCATGTCCAACTAATTTTTATATTTTTAGTAGAGACAGGGTTTCATCATGTTGGCCAGGCTGGTCTTGAACTCCTGAGCTCAAGCAATCCTCCTGCCTCAGCCTCTTTGTTTTGATTTTTAGATCCCACAAATAATATGTGAGGTTTGTCTTTCTATGCCTGGTGCATTCAACATTTTTCTCTTTTCTTTTTTTTTTTAGTGCAATGGCACCATCTCAACTCACTGCAACCTCTGCCTCTTAGGTTCAAGCAATTCTTATGCCTCAGCCTCCCAACTAGCTGGGATT
>NW_022304093.1:0-1744 GCF_002776525.5 Piliocolobus tephrosceles | reverse complement strand
AAACCACAGAAAACAATTTTTCATACAATAATGGATAATCTGGATAGGAATATTCATGCCCCTGAATGGACAAGAGGGATTTTAAGGTCATTCATTTGATTTTCCTAGCCTAAGTCTTGTCTATCTCCAGGTAGGTCAGATATTTCTTACCAACAACTATAAAGGAAAATTCCAGAGCCTCCCTGAAAGTCACTTCAGGAAAGGAACATACTGGAGAGATTATCTAGCACAGGCTCAACCTGTGTAAACACTAGAAACAAAATGAGGGGCCATTGTGTCTCATGTAACTTAACATGGAAATCAATTAAACATTTAAACCCTGAAAATGTACTATCTTCTTATTGGACAAATATTTTTATTTAGTACCAAGTCCGCTGGATACCAGTTTGTTGTCTGGATAATTGTATTGAAGATTCACATTGTTTTTAGGCAGAATTCACCCAAGGTTCTAGAAATGGAGCAGTTAACAAGGCAAACTCCAACAGTGTCTTCTGCCATACTGGTCATAAGTTTCCATTTGGGATAGGCATTTGACCTGAAATCTAAGAATATTTGATGGAAAAACTGAGAAAGTCATAATTTGCCACTCTGTTGCTTTGGGCACTATAAGGCCTAGTACTTCTGCCTGGAACTGTTCAGTACTGGGCCTGGAAAAAAGCAACATTCAGGAGATGAGTGTCCACAGAATAGCGAGAAATGGAACTGAATTCTTGATATGTCTGACGCTTGCCTATTAATCTCTTTCAATTATTTAAGACAATAAATTTGTCTTTATAGCTTAATTTGTAGCTTAATTCATTCTGAATGAGTTTTTTGTTGTTGTTGTTGTTGTTGTTGTTAAAAGCAAAACCACCCCACTTAATATTAGTAAGAGTGGGAGTGGTGTGCTGTTAATAGACTGTCCTCAATTATGTTATGCAGGAGAAGAGAGTAGAATTTTCTACCTCAAGTGAGAAACTGATGATTTTTCTACATTGATGATACAATTGTTAGTGAGTGGTCTCTGGAAAGTTTTGTCATAAATGGGTCTAATGTAGTTGCTGCCTCAGCATCCACTTTACTTGTCTGAATCCCTGTTAACCCTGTCACCTTTGACCTTACTAAAATTTCCCTTCCCTGTGGTTGCCTGTAGTATAGCCCACTTGTTCCTCATATCACTAACCCAAAACCCAACACATCCCACGACTACTGATGACAAAAGATACTTAATTATTAACACCAGAGTCATGTAAATAAGTTTCCCATTTTCTGATGTATTTTCGTTAAATTAGCCCATCCACAAACCACACAGGAAAGTCAAAAAGGTAATTCCTATGGACCTTGAGAAAGGCATGGTCCCCTAGGTCCTTTCATGCTAGTGGAGCCCCCTACTGCCTCTGGACTTCCCATTAGCTACCCTAACAGCGCTGAGATCTCTAAGTAATGCATTTCTTCAGTTTCATGCATTTTTTTTCATTTCCTCATGTGTCTCACTTGACACATACACCTGAAATTAATTTTCCCTGTCAGGGCTCTTATAGAGAGTAGATGTCTTGGCTTACGGCCACTGTCCATAGACAGACCTCAAGACCAAATTAGGAAAAGTTCACAACATGGAGTGAATAGTCTAAAGATGGCTAACTACAGGCATTTGAGAGTTGCCCCCTCCAGAAAGAAGTAAAATTATGAATAGAAAATCACTCTCGAAAAGAACATATAAGAGAGAACATTGGAATTCAGCAGAGAAGTGACAGAAAACATCTGA
>NW_022304087.1:0-17852 GCF_002776525.5 Piliocolobus tephrosceles | reverse complement strand
GCTGAATGACAGGTTTTCAGACTGTAATCATTGCTCTTTAAAAATTAAGAGAAAATATATTTATAACATTTGTATTACTTTTATCACAATTTCTGAATTTAGTTATCAGCAGATAAGACAAAATAGATAAGCATCTGCTTCCCTGCATTCTTACTAAGTTGTAATATATTTTTATTCACACCTGAAGGCAGTGTTTTTCAATCTTTTCCATGTTTGCCACTCAGGTCTTTAAGGACAGAGGATGCATATTGGGGCAGCTTGCATTCTCAATCCTAAGTGGCTCTCTGATGTCTTAAGTTCTTTCTTTCCTATTTGCGAGGATTCAGGAGATAATGTATGCAAACTGCATGTTACTAGTATTATTGGTTGTATTAATAATCTGCTTTGTAATGTGAAAATCTCCTTTGTATTAAATAGTCCTGGCAGATGATCCTTGACCCTTATGTGGAAAGTACCCATTGTCTAGTGAAAACATGTACTGTGCATTCCTAGCTGTGAGACTTTGAGAAAGACACTTGACCATTCTGAGCTCCTACCTCACAGACATTCATGAAGCTCAGTGAGATAATGGCTATAATGTATCTAGCACAACTAATAGGTAATATATGCCATTCCATTGCTCTTTGGTTTTTAGAAAGGATTGACTTAAAATGTGTAAAATTCAGTGGCGTTTAATTACATTCACAAGGTTTACAAGCATCATCACTATGTATTTCCAGAATTTTCCATCATCCCAAACAGAAATTCTGTACCCAATAAGCAATAACTTTCCATTCTTTCCTCCCTGACACCCTGGTAACTTCTTAATCTAATTTGCGTTTCTGCGAATTTGCTTATTTGGGTACCTCACATAAAAGGAATCATGCAATACTTGCCCTTTTACGTATGGCTTACTTCACTTAGCCTAATGCTTTCGAGGTTCAGCCAGGTTGTAACAGTATGTCTGATAGCATTGATCAGAACTTCATTTTTTTTCATGGTTGAGTAATATTTCATTGCATGTATATGTCACATTTTGTTTATCCCTTCATCTATGGATGGCACCTGGCGTGTGTCCACCTTTTGGTAATTGTGATTAATGCTGCAGTAAATACTGTCCTCGGACTTCCCTTTCTTCTCTTGTCTCCAGCCAGCATCAGCAGTTGCACGTCAGCACTCAGCATGTTTCTGAGTTCATTTTTGCAGTTCTTTTGGGTATACACCTGGGAGTGGAATAGCTTAGTCATATAGTAATTCTGTGTTTAACTTTTTGAGAAACTTCCAGACTTTTTCACAGTGACTGTACCGTTTTACTTTCCTACCAAGAATATTCAGGCGTTCTAATTTCTCCACTTCTCCGAACCAGCACTTGTTATCTTTTAATCATTATTATAGCCATCCTAGTAGGTATGATGTGATATCTCATTTTAGGATTGATTTTCTTCCCCTAATAATGAATGATTTTGAACGTTTTCTTATATGCTTATTGGCCATTTTTATATCTTTGGTGGAATTACTATTTAAGTCTTTTTTTTTTTTTTTTTTTTTTGAGACAGAGTCTTGCTCTGTCACCTGGCTGGAGTGCAGTTGCGTGATCTCGGCTCACTGCAGCCTCCACCTCGTGGATTCAAGTGATTCTCATGCTTCAGCCTCCTGAGGAGAGCTGGGACTACCGGTACGCACCACCACGCCCAGCTAATTTTTGTATTTTTAGTAGAGACAGTGCCTCACTATGCTGGCCAGGAATGGCCTCGATCTCTTGACCTCATGATCCGCCTGCCTCAGACTCCCAAAGTGCTGGAATTACAGGTGTGAGCCACCATGCTTGGCCTATTATTCAAGTATTTTGCCTGTTTGAAAGTTTAAATAATAAACTCTAGTCAGCTATATGATTTCTAAATATTTTATCCCATTCCATAGAGTGTCTATTCTCTTTCATTTTAGAGACAGTCTTGCTGTGTTGCTCAGGCTGGAGTGCAGTGGCATAATCATAGCTTACTGTAATCTCAAGCTCCCGAGCTCAAACAATCCTCCCATATCAGCTTCCGGAGTCACTGGACCTACAGGTGCACACTACCCTGCATGGCTTAATTTTGTTTGTTTGTTTTTGTAGAGACAGAACTGCCTTTTTCTTCATCGGTAGGGGAGTGTTCTGTAGTAAATATGACCTGGTGATGGATGGATCCAGCTCACAATTGAATCCAGCAAACATTTGAGGGCAGTTGTCATATTGTGTTCTTCCTTCCAGTCTAAAGTGCTCCCAGTTCCTTTAGTCCAAGGGTTAGCACATTAAAGGGCCAGATGCTAAATATTTTAGGCTTCAAAGACTAAGAGACAAAAGCAAGAATAACATGTAGGTATTATGAGATAAAACAAATTTCCACAAAATTTTAATGAATGAAATTCAAAATATAAGTGAGTACAACTTTTTGTAATGTAGCCCCTTTATGGAGAAGAATTGGGTTGTTTTGTGGGGGATGGGGTAGGAAGTAGGGGGGTAGGGTGATCTACAGAAGGATCTTGTGCTAGAAAGCTAGGACTAAGACCAAATATTACCACAAAAATGCTCCTATCACTTCTATCATTGAGGACTTTATAAGAGCTTTAGAAGCTCTGCGCCAGGACCAGGGGCAGAGACCAAATGTGTCTTCTTCTTCGTTTGTTTTCTATTTTTGAGACAGAGTCTCACTCTATCACCCAGGCTGGAATGCAGATGTGATCGTCGCTCACTGCAGCCTCAAACTCCTGGGCTCAAGCAATCCTCCTGCCTTAGCTTTCTGAGTAGCCAGAACTACAGGTGCATGCCACCTACGCCCAGATCCTGTTTGTATTTTTTTAAAGATGCAGCCTTGTTATGTTGCCTAGACAGGTCTCAAACTCCCGGGCTAAAGCAATTCTCTCATCTCAGTCTCTCATGTAGCTGGGACTGCCTGTGCACATCACAATGACTGGCTAAATTCATTATTACTACCATTTCTGTAGAGATGGAGTCTCACTATGTTGCCCAGGCTGGTCTTGAACTCCAGGCCTCTAGCATTCCTCCCACCTTGGCGTTCCAGAGTGTTGGGATTACAGGTGTGAGCTACCGTGCCAAGCAATCACAAGGGTCTTTATGATGGCAAGACGGAGGGAGAAGAGTCAGAATTGGAGGAGATGTGATGACGGAAGCAGAGGTGAGATGCTCGACTTCTTGCTTTGGAGGTAGAGTTAGGAGCCATGAGCCAAGGAATGTGGGTGGCTTCACGAAGCTGGAAAAGGCAAGGGAACACATTCTCTCTAGGCCCTCCAGGAGGAATGCAGCCCTGCTGACGCCTTGACTTTAGCCTTGTTATGCCTATTTTGGATTTCCGAGCTTCAGAACTGTCAGATAGTGGACTTGTGATGTTTTAAGCCACTCAGTGTAGGGCAGTGTGTAAAAGAAGCAAGAAGAAATGAACACGAAGCCAGGCACAGTGGCTAATGCCTGCGATCCCAGCATTTTAGGAGGCTGAGGTGGGAGGATCGGTTGAGCCCAGGAGTTCAAAACCAGTCTGTACAACATGGTGAGATCCTGTCTAAAAACAAAACAAACAAACAAACAAAAAAAACAGTAATGGTAGCACACACCTGTAGTTTTAGCTACTAAGGAGGCTGAGGCGGGAGGATTGCTTGAGCATGTGAGTTCAAAGTTGCAGTGAGCTGTGATTGCACCACTTCGCTCTAGCCTGGTTGACAGAGGGAGTTCTTGTCTTAAAAAAAAAAAAAAAAGGAGAGAAAAGAAATGAGTAAGCATGGTGGGAATGGGGACAGACGGCAATATTTTAGAGTGTTCAGGATTGTCCTCATAAGTGAAAACTGAACAAAGGCTTGAAGGAGGGAGAGGAGCTGGCCAAGGTGCTTAGGGAAGAGCATTGCAGGCAGAAGCAACAGAATGAAGATGTTAGGAGGGAACTCCTTGGTGTGTCTAAGGCTCAGGATGGATTCCAGTGCAGCAGAGAGAGGGAGGAAGAGAAGCAGGGGAGGAGGCCAGGGAGGTGTTGGGCTGAGATCACTACAGATTATGTAAGCCCTGGGAGGTTATTGCTGGGGCTTTGACTTTTACTCTGACTGAGATGGGAACTGCGGGAAGGTTCTGAGCAGAGAGGTGACATGATCTGGCTCCCTATTTAAAAGCATCCCCTGGCTGCTGATTTGGGAAGACTATAGGGAGATTTTGGTAGAAGCAGAGAGGCCAAGCTGTCACAACATCCAGGTAGGAGATGATAGTGGTCCTGACCAGGGTTGTGGTGGCGGTGAGAGATGGTCAGAACCTGGATACATGTTGAAGACTCTCAACAAGATTTCCTGAGAGACTGGACGTGGGGTGTAAGAGAAGGCAGGGGTCATGGTTGAGTTTGATTCAAATTGAATTATTAAGTAATTTTAAAAAATGCTACTGCCTTTCCCAATCCTACTAAGTAAAGGATGCTAGATGAAAGAAATCGCAAGTCAGGCCAGGTGCAGTGGCTCACACCTGTAGTTCCAACAGTTTGAGAGGCAGAGATGGGAGTGTCTTTTAAGGCCAAGAGTCAGCAGCCTTGGCAACATAGCAAGACCTCCTCTCTACAAAAATAAAAGAAATAAATTTAGTAAAATAAATGTAGCCAGGCATGGTGGTGTATGCCTGTGGTTTTGGTTAAAGGCTGAAGTGGGCAGATCTCTTGAGGCTAGGAGTTTGAGGCCAGCTTGGGCAACATAGCAAGACTTCTCTCTACAAAAATTAAAAAAAAAATAGCCTGGCATGGTGGAACCTGCCGGCATTCCCAGGTATTAGGGAGGCTTAGGCAGAAGGATCTCTTGATGTCAGTTGGTCAAGGCTGTAGTGAGTTATAATTACACCACTGCACTGCAGCCTGGGTGATGGAGCAGAACCCTGTCTCAAAATACGAATACAAATAAAGTGAAATCTCAAGTCAGACCAGTCCCATCTAGGCTATGCAGGCCTTTCAACTGCATAGCCACATGATTGGGTTTGTGTGGCTGTGGATGAGAAGACCGCTGCCCAATTATTGTTGACTGTATAATCAGTTTATTTTTAAATATAGTAGTAATGGTCTTGATGGTCTCAGATATGTGTGGGTTTTGGAATTCTCTCTGGGACAAGTTTTAACATCTAATTGGTTCCATCATTTCATATTTTTTATAGGATCAATATTTTTTTGTTTTTTTTTTTTTTTGAGACAGAGTCTCACTTTTTCACCCAGGCTGGAGTACAATCTTGTCTCACTGCAACCTCCACCTCCCAGGTTCATGCGATTCTCCTCCATCAGCCTCCTGAGTAGCTGCGATTACAACCATGTGCCACCACTCCCGGCTACTTCTTTGTATTTTGGTAGAGACAGGGTTTTACCACATTGGCCAGGCTAGTCTCAAATCCCTGATCTCAAATGATCCACCCACTTTGGTTTCCCAAAGTGCTAGTTTTACAAGAGTAAGCCACCATGCCAGGCATTTAACAATTTTTAATAAAATCAGAGTTGGCATTACACTACCTAATCAGTTTAGATTAATGAAAAATGAAATTGTGTTGTTTGCACTTTATTCAAGATTGGTGTCATATTGGCTAAATCAGATCAACGCTTGAACAGATGCAAAATTAGACCTTCTTTATCATGCAACACTATGTTGTTCTTGAAGAAGATGCCATTTCTTTTTTGGAGTCTTTATAATAAACAGCTGCTATCATTGCAGACTTGCTGTTTAGGCACTTAGGAATTTTTCACTAGAAGGCATGTGAAGAAAGACCAAGGCCATTTGTAATGAATTTAGCATTCATTGTTTGACTGCATGACTGTCCCGGAGCTGTAACTTTACTAATGAATTTTTCAGAACCCATTGGCTAGCAACTGAGACTAACCAGCCACTCACCCTTATTATTCAGTGTTCTTTTATTCTTGTCTATTCCTTCTCAAACTTGGCTACACTCACAAAGTGATAAAAACTTGCATTTCTTTTCTTTTTTATTTTTATTTATTTATTTATTTATTTATTTATTTATTTATTTATTTATTTATTTTGAGATGGAGTGTTGCTCTTGTTACGCAGGCTGGAGTGCAGTAGCGTGGTCTGGAATCACTGCAACCTCTGCCTCCTGGGTTCAAGCGATTCTCCTGCCTCAGCCCTCCGGAGTAGCTGGGATTACAAGAATCCACCACCACACCCGGCTAATTTTTGTAAATTTTAGTAGAGAAAGGGTTTCACCATGTTGGCTAGGCTGTTCTCAAACTCCTGACCTCAGATGATTCACCTGCCTCAGCTTCCCAAAGTGCTGAGACTACAGGCATGAGCCACTGCGCCCAGCCCGTTTCTTTCCTTTGTGAAGACGGTCTTGCTCTGTTGCCCAGGCTGCAGTATGGTGACATGATCATGACTTATTGTAGCCTCAAACTCCTGGGCTCTAGCAATCCTCCCATCTCGGTCTCCCAAGCAGCTGGGAATACAGACGTGTGCCACCATGACCAGCTGAATTTTTTTATTTTTTATTGTAGAGGCAGGATTTCGCTAGGTTGCTCAAGCTGATCTCAAACTCCTGACCTCAAGTGATCCTCCTGCCTTTCCCTCCCATCGTGCAGGGATTACAGGGAGGCATGACTACCTGTGCCCAGCCCCTTATTACTATTTTTTTAAATAACAGCTTTATAAAAATATAACTCATGTGTAATGCAATTTATTTGCTGAAATCTGCAATTCGGTGGGTTTTAGAGTATTCACAGAGCTGTGCACTGATCACCACAGTCACTTTTAGAAACTTTCATTACCCTGTAAAGAAATCTGCACTCCTTAGCCACTGCTTCCTACTCCCTACCACCTGCCTTTGCCCTCAGCCTTAGGCAACCATTGATTGGTTTTCTGTCACTGTATGTTTGCCTAATGTGGACAAATAGAATTGTACAATACGTGATCTTTTGTGGCTGGATTTTTTTCCTTCTTAGTTCAATGTTTTCAAAGTTCCTTCATGTTGTGGCTTTTATCAGTAGTTCATTCATTCTGTGGCTGAATAAGATTCCATGATAGACACACTGCATTTTGTTTATCCATTTATCAGTGGTGGGTTTGGGTTGTTTTCGTGTACTGGCCATTATGAATAATGCTGCTATGAAGATTCTTATACAGATTTTTGTATGGACATATATATTTTTTTCCTCTGAGTTACATGCCTAGGAGTTAAATTGTTGCATTATGTGATGACGGCACATTTAGGCTTTTGAGAAACTGCCAGACGTTTTCTAAAGTGGTTAGACCAGTTGGTTGCGATGGCTCACACCTGTAATCCCAGCTACTTAGGAGGCTCAGTTGGGAGGATGACTTGAGC
Organism: Piliocolobus tephrosceles; assembly: GCF_002776525.5. Classification (NCBI taxonomy): domain Eukaryota; kingdom Metazoa; phylum Chordata; class Mammalia; order Primates; family Cercopithecidae; genus Piliocolobus; species Piliocolobus tephrosceles. The sequence continues at coordinate 10,543 of NW_022304087.1, read as the reverse complement.
CCACAAGTTCAAGACTAGCCTAGGCAAGATAGGGAGACCCTGTCTTGATTTAAAAAAAAAAAAAATGAAATTAAAATAACAGGAAAAGAAATTCCCAGTGTGGTTATGCCATTTTATGTTCCCACCAGTAATGTATGTGGCTCCAATTCCTCTGCATCTTCACTGACATTATTTTTTTTTTTCTAGACAAAGGATTGCTCTGTCTCAGGCTGGAGTGCGGTGATGTCATTACAGTTCTCTGCAGCCTTGACCTCCCAGGCACAAGTTATCCTCTCATCTCAGCCTCCTGAGTAGCTGGGAATTACAGATACATAGCACCATGCTTGGCTAAATTTTATATATTTTTTTGTAGTGATGGGGTTTTACCATGTTGCCCAGGCTGGTTTCATGCTCCTAGCCTCAATGATCTGGTCACCTTAGTCTCCCAAAGTTCTGGAATTACAAGCTGAGCCCCTGTGCCTGGCCTTCACCAACATTTGTTATTATCTGCATTTTTTTTTCCTTTTATACCTTAAAGCAGTATAAGAACAAATGTCTTCAATAATAATAAACAAAAAATATAATCCCAGGGCATTGAGAGGCTGAGGCAGGGGGATCTCTTGATGCCAGGAGTTTTAGACCAGCATAGGCCACCTATCAAGACCTTGTCTGTACAGAATATTTAAAAACTAGCTGAATGTGCTGGTGCCTGCCTATAGTTTCTCTCTCTCTGTGTGTCTCTCTCTGTCTCTCTCGCTTTTTGAGACATGATCTGGCTGTGTCACATAGGCCAGAGTGCAATGGTGTGATCATGGTTCACTGCAGCCTGAAACTCCTGAGATCAAGTGATCAGTTCTCTCACCTCATCCTACTGAGTACTGTGGACCACAGGTGCATGCCACCCGGTTCTTGCTATGTTGCCCAAGCTGGTCTTGAACACTTGGCCTCACGTGATCCTCTCCCCTAGGCCTCCCAAAGTGCAAAGATTACAAGTATGAGCCACCATGCCTGGCCCCTACCCTGCCTTTTGAGAACCAAAAGAAGAAACTAAATTCTCCTTAGCTCAAGTCCAGCCACTTCCTGGTTTCTTCATCAGGAAGGAGCTGGTTATTGGGCTGTCCAGGCCTCTCAAGCAGCACAGAAATGAGGTGAGTGCGTTTTCCTGCTGCTCCACTCTGCAGAGAGTTGGAGTATGTTTACTCATTTGCAGAGAGAGATGCCGTGTAGGAACCTTAGGATGGAGAAAGCCCTGATTCCAATGTCCTTTATATATATATATATAAAACACACACACACTTTATGTTCTAGGGTACATGTGCACAACAGGCAGGTTTGTTACATATGTATACATGTGCCATGTTGGTGTGCTGCACCCATTGACTTGTCATTTACATTCAGAAACAGGATCTTGCTCTGTCACCCAGGATGGAGTTCAGTGGGGCAATCACGGCTCTTTGTAGCCTCAAACCCCCAGGTTAGCAATCCTTCCTCTGCCTTTCGAGTATGTGGGACTACAGGTAAGCGCCATGACACTCAGTGAATTTTGAATTTTTTGGTAGAGATGGGGCCTGGCTGTGTTGTCAGGACTTGCCTTGAACTCCTGCACTCAAGGGATTTTCCTGCCTGGGGTTCCCAAAGTATTGGTATTACAAACATGAGCTGTTGTGCCCACCCTCTCTGGTTCTTAACTTCCTGCCTCCCTCTTCCGTGTTTAAAGAACCCTTGTAATTACGTGGGCTCACCCAGATACTCCAGGATAATCTTGTTTCAAGGACAGCTGATTAGCAACATTAATTCCATCTGCACTGTTAGTATCCCCCTTCCTCTGTAACTGCGCTGTGTAACACAGGACTTGAGCAATTGGTAGGAGGCATTACTTTGGCCACCACAGTGATCGAAGTGATTGGTGGGGGACATGTTAAACATACAGGGAAGTTTGAGGAAGAACTGACAAGTGAGGTTCCAGAGAGGGCAGGAGAAGAGGATTCCCATAGGGGGATTGGATTAGCACTTTCTTTTCTTTTTTTTCTAAGACAGGGTCTTGCTCTGTCACCACCACTGGAGTGCAGTGGCATGATCTTGGCTCACTGCACCCTAGAGTTCCCAGGCTCAAGGCATCCTCCCACCCAGACTCCCGAGTAGCTGGTACTACAGTTGTGCACCACCACCATTCCTGGCTAAATGTTTTTCTTTTTTGGTAGACACAGGGTGTCACCATGTTACCCAAGCCCGTCTCCAACTCCTGGTACCAATTGATCCTCCTGCTTTGGCTTCCAAAATTGCTGGGATTATAGGCCTGAGTCACCGTGCCTGGCCTCTGCTAGTTGTATATTCTCTAGAGTTGTCTTTATTTATGCTATGGTGTCCCTCATCATGCTGATCCCGTTACAATTAATATTTCTTTATATTCAGTTTTACATATATATATATATATATTTAATTAATTAATTATTTTTGAGACCGGGTCGCACTCTATTACCCAGGCTGGAGTGCAGTGGCACAGTCCCGGCTCACTGCAGCTTCCACTTCCCAGGCTCAAGCAATTCTCCTGCGTCAGCCTCCTGGGTAGCTGGGATTACAGGGATGTCCCACCATGCCTGGCTACTTTTTGTGTTTTTTATAGAGACGGAATGGGGGTGAGTTGCTGTGTTTTCCAGGCCAGTCTCATACTCCTAAGTTCAAAGTGATCCACCCACCTTGGCCTCCGAAAGTACTGGGATTTCAGGTATGAGCCACTGCACCCATTCCAGTTTAAACATTTCAGAGGTTTATGTCTCCTGATTGAATTTGGGCCTAGGTTTGGTTATCCAAGGAGCAGTGCCCAGCTCCTTCCCAGTGGGATACGGAATGCTGGTGATTTCCAGGAAGTGACCTCACAGTGACTCAAGCTACCACGTGCTGATTGTGATGAAATGGCAGCTGAGTCGTATTCCCTGGGAGCTAAAGGGTGCTACACTTGACGACTGCAGCAGTAAAGATGATTCCGAAGAATGGCATGGGATGGATCCTTTCAAATGAACTTGAGCAGGGGTCTCCAACCACAGGGCCGCAGAGCTGGAGGTGAGCAGCAGGTGAGTGAGGGGAAACTTTATCTGTATTTACAGCCCCTCGCCATCACTCACATGACCACCTGAGCTCCATGTCCTGTCAGATCATCAGGGACATTAGATTCTCACAGGAGTGCGGAGCCTGTAGTGCCCTGTGCATGCAAGGAAGCTAGGTTGCACAGTGTTTATGAGAATCTAATGCCTGATGATCTGTCACTGCCTCCCATCACCACCCCACGCCCGGATAGGACAGTCTAGTTGCAGGAGAACAAGCTCGGGGATCCCACTGATGACACATTATGATGAGATCTATAATTATTTCATTATATGTTACAATGTAATAATAATAGAAATAAAGTGTATGATATAGGTAATGCACTTGAATCATCCTGAAACCATTCCCTCCACCCCTAGTCTGTGGAAAAATTGTCTTCCACAAATTCACTCTGGTTTTTTGGTAGAGACAGGGTGTTAATATGTTGCCCAGGCTGATCTGAAGTTGCTGGCTTCGAGCAATCCACCTTTCTCTGTTGGGATTCACTCAGGATGGCGGCAGAAATATTAAAGGGAAATATTAGGGAAAGTTAGAGGAAATAGTCACAAACCTTTAGGAAGGCCGAAAGGTTACCTAGCTTGTAATAACTGAACAGGCTGAAGGCAGCCAGTTCTTACCTTAGAGCATTAGGTCATAGAGTACATAGTAGGGATGGTAGAGGCTTCCCCAGTTAAGTCTGTTTACCCTACCTCCATTAACTAACCTTTGAGCCAAGTAGCCCTATCAGGGGGAGGTGGACCCTGGAGATTGCCCCCGATGGTATTTACTTTAAACCACTGTACCTGAGCTGTTATCATTCTTAGAACTACTCTCTTAACCATGCTAATTATCCACAAGTGTGTTGACTCAGAGCTTCCGTTGTTAATTGTATACTAAATACATGTTTGGAGTGTGAGCTGCTCAAGGCCAGCCACAGTGACAAACCTCTGTTGGTGTGCAGATGGTCAGACACTTAGCTGGACTGGCACAACGGAATATCTGTGTGTTGGTGTACGTTTTATTCATCTGTCGTTTGGGTCTGGGTCTGTGGGCAGCATCCCACAGCTAATACCTTCTAATGAGGAGCCTTGCCTCAGCCGGTGCCCTGTTTGAGGAGAAATACAACACTTCTCAGCCTCCCAAAGTGCTGAAATTACAGGGATAAGCCACCTCACTCAACCAAGGCTGAGTTTCCTAAACCAAAGAAAAATTAGGTGAGATTACATGAGACCAGAAGATCGAGGCTGCACTGAGCCCTGATTGCACCACTGCACTCCAGCCTAGGTGACAAAATGAGACTCTGTCTCAACAACTAAAATAAAATAAAAATTAACCCTCTATGACATTCTAAGTAGCTCTTTCCCTTTGAAGTGTTCCCCAGATGCCTTTGAATTTTGTTTCATTTTTACATACCAGTAAAAACTTTTAAGTACTAATGTTTGTCTGTGTCATTTTTTTTTTTTTTTTTTTTTTTTTTTAAGAATGTGTTTTTGTCCCTCCAGCTGGATCAACCATGAAATACTTCAGAGTCCAGGAAGAGAGACTGACTGGGCAGCACGTTATTCAGGTATTAAAAGACTTGGACAACAACTGAAAAATGGTCAAATAATAGTGCATGCATCAGATGCAACGGGAAGCTCTTCTGGAGGGTGAGAGAAGCTTCCAGAAAAGGGGACGTTGAAGCTGAGTCCTGAAAGATGAGGAAGAGTTGTGTGAGAGTGGGGAGGGAAAGTGGTGGTAGAGGGTGGGGAATGGGCTGGGATGGAGTGAGCTGCCCAGGCAAGGAAACCAGCACTAGAAAGACCTGGACGATCAAGGTGGCACATTTTGTTCAGGGAATGGTGAATTAAGTGTGGCAGGAATGCTTTGCAGAGAGATTAATTTGCTTGTATGAAATTTCTCATGAGACCTCATTACAGTTTCTAATCTTTTGATGTTATCATCCATCGCTGTCCTTGTTAAATAGTTTGAAATAGTTATGATAATCACAATAACACCAAGTGTAATATTTCACTAATCCTCAAAAACACAGGTAGGTATCACAGTTAGCCCCATTGTATGAATGCAGTGATCAAGACTTGGGAGTGAGGAGTGATTTGCCCAAGCTCACATGGATACTAAGACTGAGTCAAATGTTGGGTCTGGTCTGACTTTAATGCATGCTTTGTTCATGAGCACCATGTATTGTTTCTACTTTGCAGTTAAGCATGTAGACAGGTAAAAGAAAAGCCTGTATTTCTCTCTGCTCGCACACTTCTGACTGAATGTGTGTGTGCAGTTTCTACACGAAATTCTCCAATGCTCTAGATATTAACTGGGTATCTCCCAGTTTTCTTCAGATGCTACCTGGGGTTAGTGTAGACTGCACCAGTCAGCGGCTCAGTCCCACGAGACCACCCTCACTTCAGATGCCAATGGCAAGTCCTGGGTTGTCACCTGTGCTTTTGACCAACCAGTTACAAATCAGGGGTTCCCATGACTCCCTTTTTGGGTTTCATTTGCTAGAACAGCTTACGGAACTCATAAAACAGTTTATTTTCTTTTTTTCTGAGGGACAGAGTCTCATTTTGTTGCTCAGGTTGGTATGCAGTGGGGCAATCATAGCTCACTGCAGCCTTGACTGCCTGGGTTCAAGTGGTCCTCCCGCCTCAGCCTCCTTAGTAGCTGAGACTGTATGCTTGCACCAACGCATCTGGCTAATTTATTTTTTTGTAGAGATGGGGTCTTGTTATGTTGCCCAAGTTGGCCTCAGATTCCTGGGCTCAAGCGATCCTCCCACCTCAGCCTCCCAAAGTACTGGGATTACAGATGTGAGTTACCACATCTGGCCAGTTCATTTCCTATTACTGGTTCATGATAAAGGATACATCTCAGAAACAGCCAATGAAAGAGACGTGCATGCTGGAAGCAGTTGCTCATGCTTATAATCCCAGCACTTTGGGATTCTGAGGTGGGCCTTACCTCAGGAGTTTGAGACCAGCCTGGCCAACATGGTGAATCCCTGTCTTTACAATTTTTTTTTTTAATTACTGGGCACAGTAGTGTGCACCTATAGTTCCAGCTACTGGGGAGGCTGAGGTGAGAGGATACCTGGAGCTGCGGAGGCTTAGGTTGCATGAGCTGAGATTGTGCCACTGTACTCTAGTCTGCACAACAGAGCCAGATCCTGTCTTGATAAAAAAGAAAATAAAGATGCATAAGGCAAGGCATGTGGGGAGGGGCACAGAGCTTCCATGCCCTCTGTTGGGCACAGCACCCTCCCAGCACCTCCTTGTTTTCAGTAACCCGGAAGCTCTGCAAACCCTGTTGTTTCGGTTGTTTATGGAGGAACAAATAAATGTGACCTTTTCCAGAGAACTTCAGCATCTCTCAGTTGGACTACAGATGATCCCACTGTTGGCATCAGATCTTGAAAACCCTATGCAAGAGGCTGTATTTTACGTCTTTATCCTGGTGCACCCAGCAGGAGTGGGTGGCGTAGCACCGTGGGACAGCCACCCTTTCCATATACTGACAAGCCAGAAATGGTCCTGAGCCACCGTTTCTCTATCTAGAAAACTATTTCACACCACAGTTTACTATAATCAAACTGATATACTGGTAGAGCTTATTACCGAAATAAATCATGATGGATTTGGTAAAAATAAATATCCTACTCCTAAAACATTGGGAATGCAAGTGTATTTTCATGTGTACAATTTACTTAAAGTGGTATTTACCCATAAACTAATTGTCTTATACTAAATGTTAGGACAAGAACTACCTACATTCATTTGCTGTGGACATGCTTTCCACTTGATTTTTCCTTTGGTTTGTTTTTTAGGTCTGTAGAAAAACATCCCATAGAGCTATAGTGATAATATGCCTGTGTTGTGGAAATTTTAAGGAATCAGAGAGACCGATGGGGTTCAGGAAGATGTTTATTTGGGTGCACCAGCCCAGTTGGATTAACATCCAAAAGACTGAGCCCCGAACAAAGAGCCAAGCTCCCTTTTAAGTGTTTTGTGGCGGGAGATACATGCAGGCGAAGTGCGCTAAAGAAGCAAGAAACAGGCAGTTAATCAATTGAGGCATGCATTACATCATTTCTTGTTTTCCAAGGAAAACATGTTTTGCAACTGAGGCTTATCTGTCTTGTGACCTTGTAACTGTATAGCAAGGGAAACAGGGTCCTCACAGAATGCCTGGGAAGGGAGCAGAGATAAGGTTCACTAACTACAGAAAAACAGGCGTTAATTTTTGAAAGAATTTAGCTCTCTCTCTCAGGGGGTTGGTTTCAACATGTAACTGAGTTTCTGCTGAATTTATGATTTATACACTTTTTAATTTCCTTTAATTTCCTATTTCACCTGTAGTGGAGATCTTAATTCTGTTCTTCTACTGTTTCTATTCCTCTCTTTTTTTTTTTGAGATGGAGTCTCGCTCAGTCAACCAGGCTGGAGTGCATTGGCGCACCGTCTCCGCTCACTGCAAGCTCCGCCTCCTGGGTTCACGCCATTCTCCTGCCTCAGCCTCCCAAGTAGCTGGGACTACAGGCACCCACCACCAGGCCCAGCTAATTTTTTGTACTTTTTTTGGTAGAGACGGGGTTTCACCATGTTAGCCAGGATGGTCTCAATCTCCTGACCTCGTGATCTGCCCGCCTTGGCCTCCCAAGGTGCTGGGATTACAGGCTTGAGCCACTGCGCCTGGCCTCTGTTCCTCTCTTTCCCAGTACCTTCCACCAGTGGATACAGTTCAGTGTGTGGGGGGGCTGGAGATGCTGGTGTGACTTCATATGTGAATGCTGTCTTCCACCAGCTGCCAGTGCAACCTGGCCTCCCTGGAGGAATTTCCTTCATCTGTCCTGTTTGGTATGATAGATAATGTATGTCTTGCCTGAAAATTGTTTTATGCTTTTTAATTGCTTTCAGAATTGGCTAAAACTAGCCATAACTGGAGGCAATTTAGTAGCTTCTGAAATCTATATAGATGTGTTGTTCATTCTCACACATTTTAATAAATCTTCTGTTGTAATAAATTGCCTGTATTACAGATAGACTTGACCTAATGTGATTATTGAACTCCAAAGTTATTCTCAAATTACATTCCATAAAATTGCTAACATACTTGGTATTTTAGAAATACGTTCCAGCCTGGGCAACACATTGAGACCTCATCTCTACAAAAAATCTAAAAATTAGCCAGGCATGGTTGCAGGTACCTGTAGCCCAAGCTACTCAGGTGGCTGAGGCAAGAGGATTGTTTGAGCCCAGGAGTTCAGGTCTGAAGTGAGTAGGGATTGTGCCACTGCACTCCAGCTTGGGTGACAGAGCGACACCCTGTCTCCAAAATATATGTATGTTCTATCTCAGAATTTCATAATAATGTGATAGTAGCTTATAATATGGCAGTAATTTTGAGAGTATTCCATGTATAATATGTTGTACTTATTTGTTGTAGAGATCCTGGTATTGCTAGGCCAGTTTTTCATAATCAGGTTTAAATAGATGATTTGTTCGTAGTTACACAAGCAAGACATTATTGAAGCTGAGTATCTGTAGAATTGTAGCCATGTTCACACACACAGAGTATTCTAAAACAGCAGTGTACACAAGGTGCTCATATGTACATCTGTCGAGGTTTGTGTGAAGCAGTAAAATGTTTCTAACAGTGTGTTTCTTTTCCTTCAGTACCATGCTGTTTTGGTTACTGTGGCCTTGTAGTATAGTTTCAAGTTGGATAACATGATACCTCCAGCTTTGTTCTTTTTGCTTAGGATTGTCTTGGCTATATGGGATCTTTTTTGGTTCCATAGGAATTTTAGATTTTTTTTTCTTTTTTCTAATTCTGTGAAGAGCAGTTTAATGGAAATAGCATTAAATCTATAAATTACTTTGGGCAGTTTGGCCACTTTCAGGGAAATGTCACTTCTGGGCATGGAGTTTCAGAGGCTGTACGTTTGTGTGTTTTGATTGAAGACTGAGAGTACTTCTAAGGAAGGATACTTCACAGTATGGCCAGCTATGTTTCCACTAGTATTTAAGTGTCATGTTTGTGATTGGATGTGAGCTCTGACTCTGTGGTGACCAAATACAGTGGCAACAGATGAGGAGTCAAACCTGAATTTTAGGTGAGGTTGAAATTTCACATCTGATCCATTCACAGTGCCTTGCAAGGAGTGCAGTTGGTCTGCATGGATAGAGGGCCAATTTACGCTTTACCTGTGGCACTTTAAAGAGCACAAATGTCCTAAAATCCCTTCACATTCTTGGAAGAAGCAAATTCACCATCGTTGCTGAACATTTCTAGCAGCCTTTGCCCAAGTATTCAAAGTGGAATGAAAGCCTTGAGATAGTATTGACCCAATCAGAATGCTGAGTGCGCTTATAAGACAGCCATCATATCTTACCCAGAGCAGGAGTTCCTGATGGGAACTGATTGTAGAAATTGAATTAGGAGGACCCTCGTCAAATAGTGCTCTGTGCTTGAGCTACAATTCCTTAGGCAAAGCACAGTGTGGCGTCCCACTCAGTCTCTGCCCTGTCTTCATACAATGTAATGGATCACTTAGCATTTATCAGCCTCTGAAGCTCCATGCCCAGAAGTGACATTTCTCTGGATTCAGAGCCTTTGAAAGCTTCGCGGAGTGCTCGATGAGATGGGTGGGTGATTTATTAGAGCTCTGGCCTATTTGGAGTTTCTTTGACTGTGGAGCAAATGTTACATGGTGCCCTGGATGATGAGAAATGATGGTCTCATAGGAGCTTAATCTCAGGGAAAGTCTGTCTCAGTTTGGTGAGCTGTATAAATTCTTTGGTGTTGGGCAAAGTTCTTAATATTTTCTTTTTTGAGAGAGAGTCATGGAACTCTTGAAAATTTGATAAAAGCTTTGGACTTTTGCAGTAGAAAAATGCATTTGCACATAATTTTTCATATGGTCCCTCATAAACCCTTAAGTCCATGGGCTCCAGACTAATAATTGCTAACATCGAACATGAATAATGCATATTGGAGGAACTAGTAGGCATCCTATGCCTAAGAGGCTTGTTGAATAATGCAGTTTCATGCCCTGCTTTTGGCTTTTCTGAGCATACATTTCACTGATACTGGAGAGGTGGCAAAGGCTGTGTATTCATGGTCAAAGCAAATCAAAGTTTGTGCTCAGGCAAAAGGCCTGAGAATTTTCTCATCTGTGGCATAGCCACATAGGTGATGTCTGGTGTTTTTCTATTTTATTACAAACATTGCCATGTAGCTTCTCTTTCTGTCACTGCATAGAAACCCGTCTTGTCAGATTTATCCACATCCTCAGTATTTCCAAACCTGACATTTTATTCTTCCTCTTCCATGGCAGCTTAGCAGCATCTTACATAGTTCCTTCCTTGAAAGTCTTCTCATTCTTGGCTTCCAGTAGGGTTTCCCGCTGCTTCTCTGCCCTCTTCTCCTCAGTTGTCTTTGTAGGCTCCTACTAAACTGCCTGCATCATAAAGGTTGGGGTGTC
>NW_022304086.1:0-8469 GCF_002776525.5 Piliocolobus tephrosceles | reverse complement strand
GTTCTTGTGATAATTTGCTAAGAATGATGGTTTCCAGCTGCATCCATGTCCCTACAAAGGACACAAACTCATCCTTTTTTATGGCTGCATAGCATTCCATGGTGTATATGTGCCAGATTTTCTTAGTCCAGTCTGTCACTGATGGACATTTGGGATGATTCCAAGTCTTTGCTATTGTGAATAGTGCTGCAATAAACATACGTGTGCATGTGTCTTTATAGCAGCATGATTTATGATCTATATTCATACATTTTTTCAAGCACTGCACCATAATTAATTTGCATCAGGCTTTCCAAATTAGAAAAGCTTCACTTATAGAATTTCTTTCCAGTGGGAGATTTCAGATGACTTTTCAAGTGAATGTTAAAACTGAAAATATTCTTGCAGTTTCTAAACTATTAGAGTTTTAATCCTGTGTACGTCCTTGTATTCACAAGGTCCAGCCAGCTACAGTGTGCATTTTCATATGTCCTTGAGTCGGTATGAGAGAAATGAAACATTCCCACATTCTGGACATTCATAGGGTTTTTCTCAGGAATGAGCTGATGTCATCCAAAGGAACTAACACAGCTGAAGGCCTTACCACAAATTTAAATTCAAAAGGTTTTTCTCCAGTCTGAGGCCTCCCAAATTTTCACAAACATAAAAATCTGAAGGCTTGACCACATTTCCTACATTCTTAAGGTTTCTCTGCAGTGTGAGCTCTTTCATGTTTATGAGGGAATGGGAAGCAGTAAATGTTTTACCACATTTCTTACATTCAAGGGGCTTTATGTATTTATTTATTTTTGAGATGGAGTCTCACTCTGTCACCAGGCTGGAGTGCAGTGGCACAATCTCGGCTCACTGCAACCTCCGTCTCCTGGGTTCAAGTGATTCTCCTGCCTCAGCCTCCTGAATAGCTGGGATTACAACCATATGCTACCACACCCAGCTAATTTTTATATTTTTAGCAGAGACAAGGTTTCAGCATGTTGCCCAGGATGGTCTCGATCTCCTGACCTCGTGATCCGCAAGCACAGCACTTACCCCCAAACCCCCGTGGCTTTTTATGTCCTTGAAAAAGAACTAAGACAACTGAAATGTGCCATCATGCCCAGCTAATTACTTTTATTTACTTATTTGTTTTGAGACGGAGTCTCGCTCTGTCGCCCAGGCTGGAGTGCACTGCTGCGATCTCGGCTCACTGCAAGCTCCACCTCCCGGGTTCACGCCATTCTCCTGCCTCAGCCTCCCGAGTAACTGGCGTGAGCCACCGCGCCCGGCATTATTTTATTTTTTGTAGAGACAGGGTTTCACCATGTTGCCCAGGTTGTTTCACATTGTTTTAATCCAGGCTGGTTATAAACTCCTGGGATCCCAAAGTGCTGGGATTATAGGCTGAGTCAATACCCCCAGCCTCTATATCATGACTTCTTTCACGGCGAGTCAGGTGACTGGAAGGAGTGTAGGCTTTACCGCATCTCTTACATTCATAGAGTTTTTCTCCAGTATGAATTCTTTCGTAGAGCTGAAGGGAACTGAGGTGACTGAAGGCTTGGTCACATTGTTTACATTCATAGGCTTTCTCTCCAGTATGAGTACTTCTGTGGTTACGAAGGGAACTCAAACCACTAAGGGCTTTGCCACATTGTTTACATTCATAGGGTCTCTCTCCAGTATGAATGCTTCCATGGTAACGAAGGGAAGTGGAACAGCTGAAGGCTTTATCACATTTGGTACATTTATAGGGTCTTTCTCCAGTGTGAGTCCTTTCATGCGTCTTAAAGGAACAAGAAAATCTGAGTGCTTTCCCACATTCCTTACATTCGTAGAGTTTCTCTCCAGTGTAAGTTCGTTCATGTATTAGACAAGAACCGGAAACAGTGAACACTTTACCACATTGTTTACATTTATAGGATTTTTCTCCTGTGTGAGTTCTCTGATGTCTTTCAAATGAATTGAGAAAATAAAAAGATTTCCCACATATCTTACATTTATAACTGGATTTCCACTGTGCATTATCATGTGTCTTCTAACACCTGGAACAGAAACGAAGAATTTGCCACACTGTTCACATTTATATTGCTTCTCTCCATATGGTTTGTATCCTGAGTGAACTAGGACGTGCCTATTAAGGAGGGAATGACGTACAAAGACTTTTCCACCAATACTGCATTCACATTGTTTTAATCCAGAAGAAATGTTCTCATTCAGATCAAGCTTTGGAATTTGGCTGACAACTGTCCATACTGACTACCGTCTTTGCTTTCACACAGTCTATCATATGATTTCTGTAAAAAAAAAAAAAATGACAAGCACATTATTATTGCTTGGTTTAATAACCTTCTACTTGGTCTTGGACTTACACTGCTACCAATACCAAGGAAAATGCATTTTTTTAATTTTTTGCCATGATTGAATTATTTGAAAGTAAATGGGTTACTACTGAAAACACAGCTACCACCTGCATGGCTATGACCAAATTAGTAACATTCATGTACACAATTTTGTAGTACTATTTTCAAGTAAACGGTTTTCCAAACACTGACTGCAACACTGAAGTACATTAGACTTTGGGTGAAATTTTTCTAAAAAGAAATGAATTTCAAGTGACTCTTACTTCTTTTGGTTGCTTGTTTTTAAATTCATGACAAGCTAAGATTCCTTCAGAGGACTTCATTTCCTCTTCTCAGTGCAAATTATCTTATATCTTTCTCAGGTTTCTCGAAGTGATCTTCAATATTCTGGTCTTACCATTTGTTTCCTAAAATGCAGACCCACAAAATTATCACGAATTATTACGAACTATAGAAACATTACTAGATTTAATGTTCATTGTACACAGTGCCCATGCCTGATTTCTTCACCAAATCATTCCTTTGCCACATTCCAAATCACAAATACCACTGACGATAGGGAAATACTTCTGTAATTAAGTGAAATGTGTTGTCATTCTCACCTACAGAAGCCAGGTTCCTGCATGTTTCCTGCCTCACTTCTCTGCAGAGATTCTTCTGAGAAGAATCTAGCAAAGCCCATTCCTCCTGGGTAAAGTTCACAGCCACATCCTCAAAAGCCACGGAGTCCTAGAACATTCCACACATATGGATAGAAGGATGGGTGAGACTCACAGCACTGGGAATCTGTACTCAATCCATAAGCTGTTTACATGATTCTAAAATTTCCAAGCATTTTTTCTGTGACTTGATTGTCACAACTCTTATTCTGTTCACACATACTCCCTCCCACACAGCAGTACTATTGCTAGAATTGAACTATTCAAAGATGCAACAGCAAAGTAGAAACTCCCATCTTATTAGAGAATCCAGGCAGTAAGATGTGCTGCTAGGCGTTACCTTTTAACTTCACTTTGTACATTTCTAGTATCTGTCATACTAAAGTCCTACCTGATGTGCATAAGGGACTTAGTATTATCTGTCCTGAGACTAATTATTCTTAAAAACACCTGCTCGCAAAGTTCCATCTTTGTTTGTGTTAGTAACTTACATTTTGAAAGGGATTCCACCAACCCAAGTAATAAGAATGATTCACTGCATCTAAATGGCTTATGCAATATATTTGCCAAAACTTTTTCTGCTGAAGGTCTATTACTTTGTGTCACTGCAGTGGTGCTCAGGGAACGAGACACCAAAACACAGTCTGAACACTAAGTGTTCAATAAGTTTCCCTGGTACACAATATTTTACACTTGCTGTCACTTGTTAACTGGGGAGTTGAGCCCATTCCATGTGATTACACCAAGACAGAGTAGGCTCATTAAATTTAATTAAGTAGTAAATAAAACCAATAATTGATATTTGACAATACTGATATGACAATTTTAAAAATTTCTATTGCACAATGTCAAGGTAGAAAGGAATAAGAGGAAATAGGACACATGTTTTTTAAAATGACATTAATGTCACCACTTCCAGATGCTATTCCTATGAAATCACATAATTCCCCAAATCAGGTTGTTTTTAGGCAAGAAAAACTACTTTTTCATACGTAGTAAAAATGACAAAGGTCTAATGATTTGTAGTTATCTAAAAAAAGAGTGATGGCTTGTCTAACATACTTCTGAGATTTTCAAACGAATATATTCACGACAGCACAGTATTAGCAGAGAGATGAGCAAGCAGACCAAGGGAAAAAATAGTCATAATGACCCAGCATTTATAAGTTGATGAAAGATAGAGTAGGCACTGTAGAATAGAAAAAGAAATCACATGCACTTTAAAATATGAGGCAAACCAGTCTGGCATCTACTTGGGAAAATGCAATGCATTCTTCTCTATTCCATGAACCATAATCAACTTATTATATATTCAAATATGAAAGATAAAACCAGAACACTTTCAGAAGTCACAGGAAGACATTTTGTTTACGAATGATTAAGCAGAATTTCTTTTATGTAAGAAGACAGTGATAAAGGAACAGCTAAACTCAAACATATTAAAATTTAGGGAATAAAAAGAAAATAGAGTGGGCAGGGCATGGTGGCTCACGCCTGTAATCCCAGCAGCTTGGGAGGCTGAGGAGGGTGATCACCTGAGGTCAGGAGGTTGAGACCAGCCTGGCCAACATATCAAAACCAGTCTTTTTGTTGTTTGTTTTCTGAGACGGAGTCTCACATTGTCACTTGGGCTGGGGTGCAGTGGCAAGATCTTGGCTCACTGCAACCTCCACCTCCCGGGTTCAAGCAATTCTTTTGCTTCTGCCTCCCGAGTAGCTGGGATAACAGGTGTCTGCCACCAGGCACAGCTAATTTTTTTGTATTTTTAGTAGAGACAGGGTTTCACCATGTTGGTCAGGCTGCTCTGGAACTCCTGACCTCATGATCCGCCCACCTTGGCCTCCGAAAGTGCTGGGATTACAGTCCTGAGCCACCGTGCCAGGGCTAAAACCCCGTGTTTACTAAAAATACAAAAATTAGCTGGGTGTGGTGGTGGGTGCCTATAATCCCAGTTACTCGGGAGGCTGACACAGGAGAATCACTTGAACCCGGGAGGCGGAGGTTGCAGTAAGCAGAGATGGTGCCACTGCACTTCAGCCAAGCTACAGAGCAAGACAGTGTCTCCAAAAAAAAGAAAAAACCCAAAAGTAACTAAAAACCCCTCAGATATCCAGATAAGAGGATACAGATGTGTCCACTGTCATAAATTCTTCATCATGCTCCAAGAGGGAAACTGACATTCTGGGGAATCTTTGTAAATCATCAATTTATCTGTCACACTTTTATTTCACCAGTAGCATTGACAAGCTAAGTCCTACAATTCCATTGGAAATTACCCTTAAAAAGAACAGACCTTTAAAACTTACTACACTCACTCTGGGGAAAAAATAAATACAAATTTTTAGCAAATAAAATACATCTTTTTACCTTGCCTCTTTGGAAATAGTATGTTTATCTTTCAAGCTGTACTGATAAAATGTATCTTACAGTCAATGAAAAACTGAAACACAAATAAGCGGACAAGCTTTTTCAAGGTAACAAACTCAGGGAGAGGCAGTGCAGACTCCAACACAGACCTTTCTAAGTGTCACAGCAGGCCATTCTATCCCTCGGGACACCCATCCTGTTCACTAAAGTACTCAGTGACCACCTAAGAGGCCCTGGCACTGCTCTTTGTCCTTCTGTGCGCCTTAAGTGCATTTTCATATTCAGGTTCTTGCACATCCTCTCTGGGGTGGGTTTTCCTTGTCCTTTGGGACACTTTTTCTCTCCTCACAAGTCTGAGACAATCTAGAGAACAGAAATCATTTCTGCCTTTTCCTCTCAATATCAGCATCCCATTGGTAGACCATCAATGTGTCTCCGAGGAATGAAAACTCCGGCTGGAGGAACAGTTTTAATGACCTAGCTTTAATGACATTACGTTGTATTGTCCATTGATTTTAATGTCCTAAAATTTTAATAACCCTAAGGGGTCATCATTTTAGATGAAACTATACCAGGAGATTCCTCTATGGCCAAGAGCATCCAGCTGTTCCCTGAGCGACTCTACCCCTACCTCAGGCTGTCCTCGGAGATGAGATGACCCGGGGGCTGATACTCACTAGACCCTCCAATAGACATGGCCACAGTGGGTATCCTGGGACATCCCCAGACAGTTCTAAAATGCCAGGACTAGGAAAAGACAGGAGGGTGGTTGAGGACACAACACCCTGTAAACTTTTCATGGGAGGACCTCAACCTAAAGACATTTTGGTAATATGTACACTTAGGAAAGATGAAGAGAGGCACAAAGATTTTTTTTTACAGTAGAGTGTCAGATGATTTATTCTCCACTTTCCTCTCATGTAAAATGCTTGGAAACAGAAAAATATTTTGGCCAAGGTAGCTCATGCCTGTATTCCCAGCACTTTAGGAGGCCGAGGCGGGTGATCAATTATGGTCAGGAGTTCAAAACCAACCTAGCCAACATGGCAAAACCCTATCTCTACTAAAAATACAAAAATTAGCTGGACGTGGTGGTGGGCGCCTAGAAGCCCAACTACTTGGGAGGCTGAGGCAGGAGAATCGCTTGAACCCGGGAGTCAGAGGTTGCAGTGATCTGAGACTGCGCCATTGCACTCCAGCCTGGGTGACAGGGCGAGACTCCATCTCAAAAAAAAGTGCATATATATATAAAATATACATTTAAAATTATTACATGTAGATAGTATTTGAAGTCATGGTACTGACTGTAGGTAGAAACAAGAGAAGTCAAGGAAAGTTTTTATTTTTATATTTATATATAATTATATAAAATTAATATACATAATTATAATATATAAATATATCCTATAGGCTGGACACAGTGGCTTACACCTGTAATCCCAGCAATTTGGGAGGCCGAGGTGGGCAGATCACCTGATGTCAGGAGTTCGAGACTAGCCTGACCAACATGGAGAAACCCCATCTCTACTAAAGATACAAAAATTAGCCAGGCGTGGTGGTGCGTGCCTGTAATCCCAGCTACTCAGGAGACTGAGGCAGGAAAATCACTTGAACCCCGGAGGTGGAGGTTGCGGTGAGCCCAGATTGCATCATTGCACTCCAGCCTGGGCAACAAGAGTTAAACTGTGTCTCAAAATAAATAAATAAATAAATAAATAAAATAAATAAATAAATAAAACAAGAAATATATATTTATGTCTAAATATATAATTATAATACATAAATGTGTATATATACATTTATTATAAATGTATTAATATATGAAATATGTTTATTTCTGAGACAGGATCTGGCTCTGTCACCCAGGCTGGAGTGCAGTGGCACTATCATAGCTCACTGGAGCCTTGAACAGATGGCTCAAGCAATCCTCCCACCTCAGCCTCCTGAGTGGCTAGGATTGCACACACACACCACCAAGCCTAGCTAATTTTAAAATTTTTTGTAGAGACAGGGTCTTCCTTTTTAGCCTATGCTGGTCTTGAACTCCTGGGCTCAAGTGATCTTCCTGCCTCAGGCTTCCAATGTGTTAGACGTGGGCCACTGCATCTGGTCTAATGCATTTTTTAATTTGCATGTTTATATTATTTAATATTTTTAAGTACTGAATGTGTTGAGAAATCAACTTGCAGAATTCCCGAACAATGGACGGTCAGCTCTCATGTCCTGGTTCATATCGCCCCAGCACACCACGGCTAGAAACCTTTCAGCAAACTTCCACTTATGTCTCCCAGGGCAGGACAATGTCACTTGGCCAATCCCCAAGAGGGACTCCGGAAAGGCAAGAAACTATTCTGTTCTTTATAATGGAACCTGACCAGGGAGAAGGCAGCTGGGAGGATCAGCTGGGCCCTCCAACCAGCAGCATCCACCATCGACCAACTGCCCTAGAGCTACACCGTGCTGGGCATTTGGGGCACTGTTACGAGCAAGAGTTTCCATTTTTCTTCTCATGGGACCTTCATGTTAGTGGCAAGAGACAATTTTTTTTTTTTTTTTTTTTGAGACAGAGTTTTGTTCTTGTCACTCAGGCTGGAGTTCAATGGTGTAATCTCGGCTTACTGCAACCTCTGCCTCCTGGATTCAAGCAATTCTCCTGCCTCAGCCTTCCAAGTAGCTGGGATTACAGGTATGCACCACCACGTCTAGCTAATTTTTGTATTTTTAGTAGAGATGGGGTTTCACCATGTTGGCCAGGCTGGTCTGGAACTCCTGAGCCACTGCACCCAGTCAAGAGGGAGATTTTAAATCCATCAACATAATTGTGATGAATGCCAGAAAGAAGAATGTGTGTGATGGGGAGGGTACCTAAGTTATTGTCTCATATTTTGACACTTTCACAGACAATAACTAAATACTTAGAAGCTTAAAAAAACACACACCTTTAAGCCAATTTTGGCAAGCTAGGAGTTGAGCACATTTTAGCGGGTCCTTTGCTTGAGATCTCATGCTAAGCAGCTGGGCTGCATCCTCATCTGAGGTTCTACCGAGACAGAATCCATTTCCAGGTCCACTGAGGTTATTGGCAGAATTCATTTCCTCGGACC
>NW_022304085.1:917-5818 GCF_002776525.5 Piliocolobus tephrosceles | reverse complement strand
TCTTATTTAAAAAAAAGAATACGATTATAAAAAAAAAAAATAAAAAACATTGTTGAGACATTGGAATATTTGGAAAATTAATATGTAAACAATTAATGCAAACTTAATAATGTTAACAATTATTTTAAAGAAAAAAAAAAAAAATGAAATATAATCACAAATAGCGAAAACAAACAATAGACAACATATAAATAACAGGTTTAATATTGTCCTTTATTATTAAATATTCATTTTATGTAAGCTATATATTTTTTTTTTTTTTTTTTTTTTTAAGACGAAAAACGAAGAGTTTTTTTAATTTTACAAACTGTTATTTTAAAATTCTTTTTCTTTTCTTTCATTACAGTAGATAAGATATACTATACATAAAAATATATATATATATATATATATATATATATTACTATTATTATTAATTCATTATTTTTTTAAAAAACATAACTTAGCGTGTGTGTTTTTTTTTCTTTTACTGGTGAGTTTAACTTATCAATTTTTTTAAAATGAAAATAAAACAATGGATAACTACGAATCACCTTCAGAAGTGTTAAAAAAAAAAGCAAAAGCAACATTTAAAGAGAAAGGAACTACACTAAGGATGTTCGAACGGTTGAATGGCTATTTGAGTGAAACCGCGAACGATTCTACAAATACACCTAGTAACGCTCGTGCTAGCAAAATCGAAAAAAAATGTCGTTTGAAATTCATTGACATTTTTAACGAAAACAGTGACACAGATAGTAATGAGAAAAAACAAGTAGATATGTTATTAACAAAAAAGAAAGGGGAACAAACAGAAGAACAAACAGAAGAACAAACAGAAGAACAAACAGAAGGAGAAACAGAAGGAGAAACAGAAGGAGAAACAAAAGGACACGTAGGAGAACAAGTAGGAGAACAAAACAAAAATGATAATACAACTGAAACAAATTTTCCAATTTCTAGTTTTACAAACTCAACTTCTGAGTGGTATATGTCAAAAGTAAATAATAGAATAAAAAATAATATTTATGACAACAAAAGTAAGTATAAAAATGATGACACAGTAATGTATAATAATACTAATTTAGCTAATAATAATGCAATATATAAATTAAGATTAAAATTAGAAGAATGTTTAAAAAGTGAAGTTATAGCAAAAGAAGAAAGTAAAATGTTAAATGAAAAAAACAAAATACTTAATAAGAGTGTGGAAGATATAAAACAAGATATGGAAAAATTAAAAAACATATATAATGATGAAGTTGATAAAATAAAACACTCTTACGATAGACGTATAGATATTTTAAACAGCGAAATAAATGAAAAAGAAACTTATTTAAAAAAAAAAATAGAAACATTAACAAACGACTTGGATACTCAAAAAACTGATTATGAAAACAAAATAATAACACTAAAAAAAGATAGGGAAAAAATGGATGCATATGAAGCACAAATTCAAGAATATTTGAGCAAAATAAATAATCAACAAAATAAAATAAACGAGCTCGAAAATGAAAAAAACAAATACAAAAACCAAATAAACAAATACGAACAAGAAATAAACAAATACGAACAAGAAATAAATAAATACGAACAAGAAATAAACAAACACAAAAAAGAAATAAACAAACACGAACAAGAAATCAAGGAATTAGAAAATGATAAACAAGCGAATGCGCAAATAGGCGCACAAAAGATGATAGAACTAAACGAGTTAATAAATAAGATGAGAAAAGAAAAGGAAAACTCAATTAACAATTTTAGACAAGATATAGAAGAACGTGAAAAACAAATAGACTGTTTAAACAATGATAAAGAGAAATTAAAAAAAGAATTAAATGAAGAAAAAGATAATAACGAAAAATTAAAAAATGAAATAAAAAAGTATGAAACAGATATAATTCAACTGAATAAAAACATTACCGAGCAAAAAGAAAATATTGAAAACATGCTTAATGATATATTATTAGTAAAAAATGTATATGAAGAATTATTACATAAAAAAAAACAAATCGAATTAAGTAAAAAAAAAGTAATAAAAAAAAATGAAATATTAGAAAAAAAAATAAACTCGTTAAAAATGTTTATACAAGAATGTAATATCACCAATGATCAATTAATGAAACATAATGAAAATTTAAATGAACAAATCAGGAAAAAAAAAAAAAAAATCACATCATTAAAAAATAAAAATAATTTTTAAAAAAAGAAAAATAAATTATTTAAAAAAAATCATATAAAACTAAAAAGTTATAAAACAGATCAAACAAATAGTTTTTATTCAGATTTCGTTACCAATCAACATACTCATGACACTAAACCATCCTCTTCCTCTTCACCTGATGAGTATTGTCAGAAACTAACAAATCTATATGACACCGGAAAAACACAAGTGCTTGAAAAATATGATGAAATAAAAGAGTTAAATAGAAAAAATAATCATTTAAAACAAAAAAGTAGGAACAAGCACACAGACGTCAATGAAGTTATAAAAAGAAAAAATAGTTATATTAAAAAAAAAAGTAGTGTCAAATATACAGACTTAAAAGAACTAACAAATGAGAATACCGGCATAAGTTCGACTCCGAACAGACATACTCCAAACAGACAAGAAGTCAAAACTGATGTAGGTGCTACTCTAACAGATGCTAATAAAACAAGGATAACAAAAAAATATAATCACAGTAACGACATGGGTAGTGGCCTTAATGATAATAATAATAGTAATAATAATAGTAATAATAATAGTAATAGTAATAATAATAATAGTAAAATTGACAGAACACGGGTAAATAACACCAATCAAAACGACAATGATAAAATGATAGATAGTAAGAAAGAATCTTTAAAAAAATATTATTTTAATTTATATGATAACATGAAACATAAAGAAGAAGGGTTAATATCGAAGCAGCCAAACTTGTCGTATATAGATAAGACAAAAAGTAGTAGTAATAATAATAATAATAATAATAAAGGTGGTACTAGTAATGACGATAATAATTGTTACTTATATAATAATAAGCTAGACCAGGGCCTACATACAAATCGTGATTTATTTTTTAAATTGAGTAGCACTAATAATTTAAAAAATGAATTAAATAATAATAAATATTTATATGATTTAAATTTAAATAAATTAAAAAAATGTAATGTTTTTAGTCTCAGTAATAATGTTATTTTAAAGCAAAGTCATAACGAGTTAAATGTGAATAGTAATAATAAGATTCATAATAGGGATATAACAGCGTATGCTGGTTTTGAAAAAAAAAACGAAAAAAGTGCAGATGCAGATACAGATGCAGGTATGGGTATGGGTGTGGATATGGGTATAGGTATGGGTATGGATATGTGTAGGGGTATAAACACTGACACACATTTGGACAAGCTAGGAAATGGTACTATGTATAGTAACGGTAGTAATAGACATTTAAGTGAAGTAGAACTCAATAGAAATGTGATGATGATAGAAATGAAAAATCGTAATTTACATAGCGATTCAGAAAAGAATAAAACAATAGATCATTTTCTTTCAAATATAAAAAAAAAAAACCATGAAAAAATAAGTCAAACAAATTGTACAATGGATAAACAAAGAAACACAAAAAAAGACATATATAGTAGTCAATATGTAACTAATAGTGCCCCAGTCATTAGTACTTCTATTAAAACCCACTCAATTATAACACCACCACTTAGTTTTAATGTTTTATCAAGTAATAAATTAAATAACAAAAATATAAATAAACTTGGTATTATTAAATATGACAAACTTCCTAATCATAATAATATTTTGAACAAAAATGATCATAAACAACTGAACGTAGATTCATACTTATTAAGTCAACAAGATAATAAAAAAAACGACATATCCGATTTATTTAATTCCAATGATTATTTTAAAAATGATTATGAAATTATAAATGATAAACGAATGGCTTTAAGTAATTCACCTACTTATATGCTTACTAATGATTGTATGATTGATGGTGAACCCATATATAAATTGAATCATTTGTGTGACCGTTTTCAACATGACAAAATAACAAAAACTGATGCTAGTTTTAATAGCGACTATAACGCTATCAATATGAGTGTTGGTGTTTCAACAGTGCCTACTGTCTCTGAAGGTAGTACCACAAATCTTATGACTGATAGTATAAACGAATTATCTAACATACTTATGGAGAGGGGAAAACAAGAAAGCGAAGAAAGTAAGAATAAAATAATAACTGACGCTCGACAGACACCGCATAGCATTTTTATAAACGATAGAGATCAAATATGTGGTATAAATAGTAATCGAAGTTTTGAAAAGGATGTGTTTGGTAAATGCGTCAGTTGTAGTACAAGTTGTAGTACCAATAGTAGTACCGATAGTATAGAAAACACGAGGAAACATAATAAACATGACAACGAGCAACAAAAAGAGCATGATAAATTAAACACACTAAAAAACATAACTCCTAAAAAAGAAGCAAAAAATATTAGTCTTTTTGAAAATAAATATATACATATGATAAACAACGGACTCAACAAAAACGAGTTATATAAAATCCCCCCCAAAAAAAACACAAACTTAATCGATATTGATAATAATAATAATAATGATAATGTAAAAATAAAAACACAAACAAAAGGAGAAAAGTTAAATGATAAAATAAATGTAGATAATATACTTAATTCTAATTTTAATAACTTTTTATTATTATACAAGACTACTAAAAAAAAAGAACCTACAAAAAATAATAATCAAGATGATAACTTTTTTTATATGCTAAAAAATAAAAACATGTCAACTTGTAAAAACAGTAGTAACATATGTAGTGAAAAAAAAAATGAAAAAGAAAACTGTTATTTTGAAAATTATTATGAACAATTAAAAATTTTAAAAAAAAAAGATTATGAAGAAATTAATGAGA
>NW_022304085.1:492-817 GCF_002776525.5 Piliocolobus tephrosceles | reverse complement strand
TAGTAGTCATGAAAGTAGTAGTCATGAAAGTAGTAGTCATGAAAGTAGTAGTCATGAAAGTAGTAGTCATGAAAGTAGTAGTCATGAAAGTAGTAGTCATGAAAGTAGTAGCCATGTTAGTAGTAACCATATTAGTAGTAACCATGTTAGTAGTAACCATGTTAGTAGTAACCATGTTAGTAGTAATCATGTTAGTAGTAACCATGTTAGTAGCACTAAAATAAGTACCACTGACATATATAGCACCAAAATAAATAATGATGATAAGGCATTAAATATATATGAAGACACATATAAAAAAAAGGAAATGAATAATATATATAAT
>NW_022304085.1:0-392 GCF_002776525.5 Piliocolobus tephrosceles | reverse complement strand
AATAAACAGAATGAAAGTTTTCTTTTTAATAGTGATGCTGTATTTAGTAGTAGAGGTAGCAGCTACACAAAGGGTGATCAACTGGGTCAGGAGGATAGTAAAAACGTTACTATAGACGATAGCCATAATTGTAGCAGTACCGACAACGGCGGAAGTGACGACAATAGTGGTAGCGATGCTGAAGAGAGCGATGCTGAAGAGAGTGACGCTGAAGAGAGCGACGCTGAAGAGAGCGACACTGAAGACATGATAAAACGTCGTAAAAAACAATCTTATATTATTAATAAAATTAAAAATAAAAAAAAGATACATAACCATCATGATTCTAAACAAAATAATAGTAATTTAACTGATTTACAAAATACAATAAGATATCAAAAATACAACAATAG
>NW_022304084.1:0-1295 GCF_002776525.5 Piliocolobus tephrosceles | reverse complement strand
AAGAAAATGCAGCAGTCCCTGCAACACCCCAATTTTAGGAGTACAAAAACCAAGTGGTCAGTGGAGACTAGTGCAAGATCTAAGACTCATCAATGAAGCAGTAATTCCTCTATATCTAGCTGTACCAAACCCATATACCATGCTCTCTCAAATACCAGAGGAAGGAGGATGGTTCACTGTTCTGGACCTCAAGGATGCCTTCTTCTGCACTCCCCTGCACTCTGATTCCCAGTTCCTCTTTGCCTTTGAGGATCCCACAGATTACACCTCCCAACTTACATGGACCGTCTTGCCTCAAGGGTTTAGGGATAGGACTCATCTGTTTGGTCAGGCACTGGCCTAAGACCTAGGCCACTTCTCAAGTCCAGGCACTCTGGTCCTTCAGTATGTGGATGATTTACTTTTGGCTACCAGTTCGGAAGCCTCATGCTAAGAGGCTCCTAGAGATCTCTTGAACTTTCTAGCTAATCAAGGGTAAAATTCATCTAAATCAAAGGCCCAGCTCTGACTACAACAAGTCAAATATCTAGGCCTAATTTTAGCCAGAGGAACCAGGGCCCTCAGCAAAGAATGAAAACAGCCTATATTGACCTGTCCTCACCCTAAGATATTAAAATAGTTCCAGGGGTTCCTTGGGATCAGTGGCTTTTGCCAACTATGGATCCCTGGATACAGCGAGATGGCTAGGCCACTCTATGCTCTAATCAAGGAGACCCAGAGGGTAAATATTCATCTAGTAGAATGGGAACCAGAGGCAGAAACAGCCTTCAAAACCTTAAAGCAGGCCCTAGTACAAGCTCTAGCCTTAAGCCTTCCCACAGGACAAAATTTCCCTTTATACGTCACAGAGACAGTGGGACTAGCTCTTGGAGTCCTTACTCAAACTCGAGGGATAAGCCCACAACCAATGGCATACCTAAGTAAGGAAATTTATGTAGTAGCAAAAGGCTGGCCCCACTGTTTATTGATAGTTGTGGCGGTGGCCATCTTGGTACCAGAGGCCATCAAAATAATACAAGGAAAGGATCTCACCTTTTGGACTACTCATGATATAAATGGCATATTAGGTACTGAAGGAAATCTATGGCTATCACACAACCACCTGCTTAGATACCAGGCACTACTCTTTGAGGGACCAGTGCTTCAAATACACATATGTGCAGCCCTCAACCTTGCTACTTTTCTCCCAATTGAGCATGACTGCCAGCAAATTGTAACCCAGACTTATGCTGCCTAAGAGGATCTCTTAGAAGTCCTCTTAGCTAATCATGACCTTAACCTGTATACTGATGGAA
>NW_022304083.1:0-1847 GCF_002776525.5 Piliocolobus tephrosceles | reverse complement strand
TGGTAGTTTCTTTTGCTGTGCAGAAGCTCTTTAGTTTAATGAGATCCATTTGTCAATTTTGGCTTTTGCTGCCGTTGCTTTTGGTGTTTTAGACATGAAGTCCTTGCCCATGCCTATGTCCTGAATGGTACTACCTAGATTTTCTTCTAGGGTTTTGATGGTATTAGGTCTAACATTTAAGTCTCTAATCCATCTTGAATTAATCTTCGTATAAGGAGTCAGGAAAGGATCCAGTTTCAGCTTTCTACTTATGGCTAGCCAATTTTCCCAGCACCATTTATTAAATAGGGAATCCTTTCCCCATTTCTTGTTTTTCTCAGGTTTGTCAAAGATCAGATGGTTGTAGATGTGTGGCATTATTTCTGAAGGCTCCGTTCTGTTCCATTGGTCTATATCTCTGTTTTGGTACCAGTACCATGCTGTTTTGGTTACTGTAGCCTTGTAGTATAGTTTGAAGTCAGGTAGCGTGACGCCTCCGGCTTTGTCCTTTTGACTTAGGATTGTCTTGGCAATACGGGCTCTTTTTTGGTTCCATATGAACTTTAAAGCAGTTTTTTCCAATTCGGTGAAGAAACTCATTGGTAGCTTGATGGGGATGGCATTGAATCTATAAATTACCTTGGGCAGTATGGCCATTTTCACAATATTGATTCTGCCTATCCATGAGCATGGTATGTTCTTCCATTTGTTTGTGTCCTCTTTGATTTCACTGAGCAGTGGTTTGTAGTTCTCCTTGAAGAGGTCCTTTACATCCCTTGTAAGTTGGATTCCTAGGTATTTTATTCTCTTTGAAGCAATTGTGAATGGCAGTTCATTCCTGATTTGGCTCTCTGCTTGTCTGTTACTGGTGTATAAGAATGCTTGTGATTTTTGCACATTAATTTTGTATCCTGAGACTTTGCTGAAGTTGCTTATCAGCCTAAGAAGATTTTGGGCTGAGACGATGGGGTTTTCTAAATACACAATCATGTCATCTGCAAACAGGGACAATTTGACTTCCTCTTTTCCTAACTGAATACCCTTGATTTCTTTCTCTTGCCAGATTGCCCTAGCCAGAACTTCCAACACTATGTTGAATAGGAGTGGTGAGAGAGGGCATCCCTGTCTTGTGCCAGTTTTCAAAGGGAACTTTTCCAGTTTTTGCCCATTCAGTATGATATTAGCTGTGGGTTTGTCATAAATAGCTCTTATTATTTTGAGGTACGTTCCATCAATACCGAATTTGTTGAGCGTTTTTAGCATGAAGGGCTGTTGAATTTTGTCAAAAGCCTTTTCTGCATCTATTGAGATAATCATGTGGTTCTTGTCTTTGGTTCTGTTGATATGCTGGATTACGTTGATTGATTTGCGAATGTTGAACCAGCCTTGCATCCCAGGGATGAAGCCCACTTGATCATGGTGGATAAGCTTTTTGATGTGCTGCTGAATCCGGTTTGCCAGTATTTTATTGAGGATTTTTGCATCGATGTTCATCAGGGAGATTGGTCTAAAATTCTCTTTTTTTGTTGTGTCTCTGCCAGGCTTTGGTATCAGGATGATGCTGGCCTCATAAAATGAGTTAGGGAGGATTCCCTCTTTTTCTATTGATTGGAATAGTTTCAGAAGGAATGGTACCAGCTCCTCCTTGTACCTCTGGTAGAATTCAGCTGTGAATCCATCTGGTCCTGGGCTTTTTTTGGTGGGTAGGCTTTTAATTGTTGCCTCAATTTCAGAGGCTGCTATTGGTCTATTCAGGGATTCAACTTCTTCCTGGTTTAGTCTTGGAAGAGTGTACGTGTCCAGGAAATTATCCATTTCTTGTAGATTTTCTAGTTGATTTGCGTAGAGGTGTTTATAGTATTCTCTGA
>NW_022304081.1:545-2430 GCF_002776525.5 Piliocolobus tephrosceles | reverse complement strand
CAGTTGCACATTCAACAGACCTTTCCATCCCCCCGTCAGGCAGCTTCTGCTGACTGGTGTGTATGAGACAACCAGTGGATCTCATGGTCGTGGGACTACTGCTCATCCTTTGCTCTAAGCGGCTGTCCTGGTCAGAAGCTGCATTACATGGAACTGTATGCCTACATGTTAGGCACTCTGGGTGCCTCTGGATGGTGGTGCTAACTGAGGCTCTGCAGGGAGGAAAGGCAAACCAGTATCTGCAATAAGTATCTGTAAGAACAGAAAGTGTTCCTACAAGAATAAATAAATGCCACCAAATGGCTTGCTAGTCTCCTTGAATAGTAGTAACATGGGGAACAAATTGTCTCTGTGGCTGGTAGGTTGGACACTCAGAAATAGCTGTAGTGATTCAGGTCCTGGTTTGTGGGAATCTCTGCTTTTGGGCTGTTGCATAGCCTCCATCTCTGACTTCATGGCTATGGCATTAGTGAGTCATTGAGCAAGCACTGGGATGGTTGCTGACTTCAACTGGCCGACTCATTTATTGTACTTGGTTGGCGGTGTCTCTGCAGTGTGTTCTCTGCTGGGTACTAATATGTGGTGCCGCGATCTTCACACATTGTCTCTACTCTTACATGTTCATCCTTTTGTCTCTACCTTAGACCTTTTTGTCTTTGATCTTCCAAAGATTCTATTCCAGAGCCCCGACAAACCAGCCAGGTTATTTGCAACTTTATATGAATCGATATGTTCTAATCCTGAACCACTTTCCTTTCCACACAGAGGATGCCCAGGTGTATTGGCTAAAGCTTTTCCCTTTGGAAGATTCTCCCTTGCCACTGTCAGTCATGGCCACTTCTGAGGAACTAGCACTCAAAAGCTGAGATGGATCTCGAGGTGTTAGCAGTTTCCACACTTTCCAGAGCTGGGCAATGAGCCATTTCTTGAAGGAGGTGCTGAGCTGCACGTCTTCATGTCTGCCACAAGCAGACTTTAACTATTCTTATATACTCAGCATTCCTTCCCCGTTCTTTTGGTAACAGTGTCTCCCTTTCCTTTAATGAAAACCTCTTTCTTTAATGAAGTCCTGGTAAGACTTTGAATAAAGCAGACCTTCTCTTCTGATCATGTTCCTCTGACTCTTGTCTGCCATCTTTGGCCAGAGGATGAACATATGATCAAACTGGGCTAATCATAATCGCCCCAGATAAGTTATAACTTATCTGTAAAACTACAGTTATGACAAAACAGCAGAAATGTCAGCTCTTGGCAAATTCTGCTTTTCCTGCTGCTGCTGTTTCAGTGGTACACTGGTGGTGTCATTCTGAATGATTCTCTCAGCTACTCCAATATCTTACATCAAATGCCTTTTCTGTCCTTAAGTTAACCAGAGTCAATTTTTATTGTTTGCCATAAAAATGCCTAACTGATATGGAACTCTGAAAAATTGTACAACTAGACCTAAAACTCTAGGACAGGGTATTTATTCAAACTGAAAAAAGGTGTCTCATTCCGGACAGATGCAAATATATGTATGCACAGCTTGGTGAGCATATGGCCCCTTTGCGCTAATGAGGAAAAGACGTCCCTTGAAGTGGCCTTCTCGGTGACATCCTTGTGCAGGATTCAACCTTGAATACCTTTGCTTGAGGCTATTCACTGTCTATCTCTTATCAGATGGCAGAAAGAGAAGGAAAATAACACAGGGAAGAAATATTTTTGAACTAGAGAAATATAATGTTTGTTATGATCCACACCTAAGTGGGACACAGAACTGATATTGACTTTGAGCTGAAGGTATGGGGTAACAGAAATGAAGTCAATGATTTCCTCAGAGTTGATGGTACAGAGATTATAAGGGAGTAGGAAAAAAGTCACATTTTAAAAAGCTTTGCTTTTGAAA
>NW_022304081.1:0-445 GCF_002776525.5 Piliocolobus tephrosceles | reverse complement strand
CCAGGTGGCTCTAATTTAGAAGTGGAAAAGTTAACCGAAGTAATTATTCCAATTTCATCACACAAAGAACCATTAAAAGAGAAGAAAAAGTTTATTTCAGAAGGATACAACTTTAGCATAAACTTTCATAGGTGTTCATTCCAACATTTATTTAAAAAGCCTTCTTAAATGCATAACCTTATAAAATTGGAAGCTTTGTACAATTCTTAGAAGAAACTATTTGATGAAAGAAAAGTAGATTGAATTAAAAGTTTGTAACTGATTATAAAAAGTTTTCAGGAGAAACCACAGAAAACAATTTTTCATACAATAATGGATAATCTGGATAGTAATATTCATGCCCCTGAATGGACAAGAGGGATTTTAAGGTCATTCATTTGATTTTCCTAGCCTAAGTCTTGTCTATCTCCAGGTAGGTCAGATATTTCTTACCAACAACTATAAA
>NW_022304079.1:0-1104 GCF_002776525.5 Piliocolobus tephrosceles | reverse complement strand
ATGAAGCCCACTTGATCATGGTGGATAAGCTTTTTGATGTGCTGCTGAATCCGGTTTGCCAGTATTTTATTGAGGATTTTTGCATCGATGTTCATCAGGGAGATTGGTCTAAAATTCTCTTTTTTTGTTGTGTCTCTGCCAGGCTTTGGTATCAGGATGATGCTGGCCTCATAAAATGAGTTAGGGAGGATTCCCTCTTTTTCTATTGATTGGAATAGTTTCAGAAGGAATGGTACCAGCTCCTCCTTGTACCTCTGGTAGAATTCAGCTGTGAATCCATCTGGTCCTGGGCTTTTTTTGGTGGGTAGGCTATTAATTGTTGCCTCAATTTCAGAGGCTGCTATTGGTCTATTCAGGGATTCAACTTCTTCCTGGTTTAGTCTTGGAAGAGTGTACGTGTCCAGGAAATTATCCATTTCTTCTAGATTTTCTAGTTGATTTGCGTAGAGGTGTTTATAGTATTCTCTGATGGTAGTTTGTATTTCTGTGGGGTCGGTGGTGATATCCCCTTTATCATTTTTTATTGCGTCTATTTGATTCCTCTCTCTTTTCTTCTTTATTAATCTTGCTAGCGGTCTGTCAATTTTGTTGATCTTTTCAAAAAACCAACTCCTGGATTCATTGATTTTTTGGAGGGTTTTTTGTGTCTCTATCTCCTTCAGTTCTGCTCTGATCTTAGTTATTTCTTGCCTTCTGCTAGCTTTTGAATGTGTTTGCTCTTGCCTCTCTAGTTCTTTTAATTGTGATGTTAGAGTGTCAATTTTAGATCTTTCCTGCTTTCTCTTGTGGGCACTTAGTGCTATAAATTTCCCTCTACATACTGCTTTAAATGTGTCCCAGAGATTCTGGTATGTTGTATCTTTGTTCTCATTGGATTCAAAGAACATCTTTATTTCTGCTTTCATTTCGTTATGTACCCAGTAGTCATTCAGGAGCAGGTTGTTCAGTTTCCATGTAGTTGAGCGGTTTTGATTGAATTTCTTAGTCCTGAGTTCTAGTTTGATTGCACTGTGGTCAGAGAGACAGTTTGTTATAATTTCTGTTCTTTTACATTTGCTGAGGAGTGCTTTACTTCCAATTATGTGGTCAATTTTGGAATAAGTG
>NW_022304078.1:0-10936 GCF_002776525.5 Piliocolobus tephrosceles | reverse complement strand
GGGGGGGATTTTAATTAAACTTTTATATTATATTATTTAATTAATTAATTTTTTGAGACAGAGTCCCTCTCTGTTGCCCAGGCTGGAGTGCAGTGTTGTGATCTCAGCTCACTGCAACCTCCACCTCCCAGGTTCAAGCGATCCTCCCACCTCAGCCTCCTGAGTAGCTGGGATTACAAGTTCCCACCACTATGTCTGGCTAATTTTTTGTATTTTTTGTGGAGATGGGGTTTTGGCATGTTGCCTGGGCTGGTCTCAAACTCCTGGGTTCAAACAATCCACCCATCTTGGCCTCCCAAAGTGCTGGGATTATAGGTGTGAGCCACTGTGCTCAGCCAACTCTTATCTTCTAAGAAATAGTTTTGATCTTATTTGTTTTTTAGCATTATAGGAAAACATAAAGAAGAAGGAAAAAGAAATCTCATGAGTCCCAGAAGCAATTAATATGTAAATTGTTGTGGTATTTCCTTCCAGTGTTTTATCCATCCTATTTAAAAATAAGTATTTGAATAGTTGAGATTACATGACATCATATATGGTGTTATAGGTTACTTTTTGCATAACCACATAATGTAAGCTTTTCTTCATGCTTTTACAAATTCTGGAGAAAATTCAATTTTAATTGCTTCAGCAAAGCGTATCATAAAGATATCTCAAAATTGCATACCCATTAATTTCCTTGCTATTGGAATTTGGGATGTTCTCAGTTTTTTTTTTTTTTTTTTTTTTTTTTTTTTGACAGAGACTTGCTCTGTTGCCCAGGCTGGAGTGCCGTGGCAAAATCTTGGCTCACTTCAACCTCCACCTCCTAGGTTCAAGCAATTCTCCTGCTTCAGCCTCCAGAGTAGCTGGGATTATAGGTACCCGCCACCATGCCCAGCTAATTTTTGTGTTTTTAGTAGAGATGGGGCTTTGCCACATTGGCCAGGCTGGTCTCAAACTCCTGACCTCAAGTGATCTGCCCGCCTCTGCCTCCCAAAGTGCTGGGATTATAGGCACGAGCTACCACGCCCAGCCTGTTCTTAATTTTTGCACTTACAAATAACACTTAACGGATACCCTTTTGGCCATTTTTATCAAATGTGTCTTGGGATTTTCTGAAATGTTTTTAAAGCCCATTCATGTGTTTAATAGGCACTTTCATTTGCCAGTTGCTGTGCTGGGTGCTAGGGCTGTAGCAGTGATCATGACAGTCCTGGTCTCTGTCCTCATGGGAAGTTCTGTCAAGCGGGGAAATTGACAAGTGGGGGAATAATCACAGTGCACTGTCGTCAGGACTCTGATGGGGGAGGTCCCAGGTGCTGGGGGAGGTCACGAACTCAGGGAAGAGTTCCTCCAGGAGGCAACACCAAGCTCGATGTGGGGGAGGGGGAGCTGGCTGGGTACAGGGGCAGGCAGGGCGGTCTTCTGACAGAGGAAGGAGAGGTGGAGACACTGACGTATAATCGGGGAATAAAATGAAACACAGACAACATTTACTGGAAAGGGATCATAGACCTGAGTGTAAAAGCTGAAAGTATATAACTTCTAGAAGAAAATAAAGGAAAATGATCATGACCTTGAACTGGGCAGAGTTCTTTGATGTGACACCAAAAGCAGGATCCCTGGAAGAAAACGTTGCAGATTGGACTTCATCAAAATTAAAAGCTTTTACGCTTCCAAAGATAGCATTAAGAGAATGAAAGTTACAGACTGGAAGAAAATATTTGCATATTAAATATCTGATAAAGAGCTTATATTCACGTTAAGAACTCTTAAAACTTAATAAAAAGAAGATGTACAACCTAATTTTAAAAATGGACAAGAAACATGAGTAGCTGTTTCACCACAAGGTATACAAATAGCTCGTAAGCAACCTGGAAGGATGGTCGACATCTTCAGTCTCTCGACTGGCACCACGTGAGGCTCCAGTTCACACTGGAGGCTCAGGGGGCTCACAAGAGCAGGGCTGCAAGGTTTCGGAGACGCTGGACGCCTCATGCGAGGCCGATAGGGATGCTGATGGGATACCCCTTTTGAATACATATTGGCAGTTTCTTCAGAAGTTACACATAAGTTTACCATATGACCCAACAATTCCACTCCTAGGTACCTGCTCAAGACAACGGAACACATATGTTGATACAGAAACCTGTGCACGAGTGTTCCTAGCAGCATCGTCCACAGTCAGAAAACTGGAAAGGGCCCAGATGGCCGTCAGCTGGTGAATGGTCAGCAGAATGTGGTGCGTCCTTGCAGTGGAACACCACTCCGCAATGAAGGGACCAAGGAGCATGCGCCCCAGTGCAGACCAGCCTCAGAGGCAAGTTGCTGAGTGCAAGAAGCCAGATGCGAGAGGCGCAGAGCATGAGTCCTGTGATGTGAAACATCCAGAAAGCAGGTCTCTAGCGGCGGGACACAGCTCAGCAGCTGCCTGAGGCTGCCAGTGGTGTGGGGACTAAACTGATTGGAAGTACTCCTGTGGCATCTCTTTGGGGTGCTGCAAGTGTTTTAAAATTGGGTATCAGGCCGGGCCCTGTGGCTCACGCCTGTAATCCTAGCACTTTGGGAGGCCGAGACTGGCAGATCACCTGAGGTCAGGAGTTTGAGACCAGCCTGGCCAACATGGTGAAAACCCGTCTCTACTAAAAAAATACAAAAATTAGCTGGGCGTGGTTGCAGGCGCCCGTAATCCCAGCTACTTGGGAGGCTGAGGCAGGAGAATCACTTGAACCTGGGAGGCAGAGGTTGCAGAAAGCCGAGATCGCACCACTGCACTCCAGCCTGGGGGACAAAGAGTGAGACTTTGTCTCAAAACAAAAGCAAAACAAAACAAAACAAAAAAACACTGGGTATCAGTGATGTATAAATTTACCAAAAATGATTGCATTGCATACTTAAGCTAGGCGGATTTTATATCTCCACACACTGTTTAGAAGGATGGATTTTGGCAAGACTTCAGTGTTGGATGGACACATGATTTCCGCTGAGCCTGCCACCAGGACTTCCTGGGCCTGGACACTTCTGAGCCCATTAGCTTGAACAGCCAGACACACAGACTCCCAGCTCTGGCTTTGGCTGCTGAGTTCTGCCACTGCTGTCTGTAGAACTGTGGCAGCCAGTGGGCGCTAGGCTAGGAAGGACAGCAGCTTCAGCTGCAGGTTCATGGCACGTGCTTACAGGCCTGTACAGAGCACCAGCCACC
This sequence comes from Piliocolobus tephrosceles, assembly GCF_002776525.5. Taxonomy (NCBI): domain Eukaryota; kingdom Metazoa; phylum Chordata; class Mammalia; order Primates; family Cercopithecidae; genus Piliocolobus; species Piliocolobus tephrosceles. Next base: position 7,752 of record NW_022304078.1, on the reverse strand, counting down.
CAACAAAAGCTGGAGGTGAGCCCGGAGAGCTCATAAAGGAGATCGCGGCTCCGGCTCCAGCTTAGCGAGCCCCAGCCAGCGCTCCAGCAAAAGGGCAGGGGGTGTGGCTTAAGGCGAAGAAATGCTAAGGGCAGCTATTACCAAAAGGGAAAAATAACTTGAGAAGAGGTACTTTAACTTTGTCATTTGTCCTGCTAATAAGGCCTCCCTGAAGGTCCCTGCCAGCTGTAAAAGGCAGTGAAGAAAGCAGGTCCTCTAGCTGCTTCTCTTTGCCCACCCCACATTGTTTAGAATCGTTTCCAAAGATAATGCCTCTGACCCCCCATTTTTATTGTCCCGTGGATGCGCTGTGACGGGGGTGCATGCATGCTCTGGTACCTCCTACCTCAAAACAAGAAGATGTGCCGCTGTCGGTGGCCACCACGGCACTGAGCCTGGGCCCTAGGGAGGAATGTGGATCCCAGCAGGTCCTGCTGAGGACCAGCGGCTGGAGGAGAGGGTCCAGTGGAACCGATTTGAAGTTAAAATGTTTGTTTTTTATTTCTTATTTTAAAACATTGTATATAATGTATATATTTTTCTAAGGTGACTTCCTGAAATAAAATGTGATTATTCTTTGAGTTTTGATTGTTATTAATCTAATATGAACATTCCAGTGACTTATTCATTAAATTTACTCATAAACATTTATCGACTCCTACCATGTGCTTTAGGCCCTGTGCTATAGGACTAGCAATTAATACAAAATGCAATGAATAAAAAATGCCCTCGACCTAGGCTGCTCCCCTTGTATGAGTTCACAGTCTGGAAGGAGGTACTCAGACTAACTAGAGTCGAATTTGCTGAGTGGCCCTGTAATATAAAAACAAAGCAGAGGTTGACCCTGTCTTTGGGGTTCGGAAGGCTTCATAGAAGATGTGGTATTCTACTGAGCCTGACAAGATCCACAACACTTGGTCAGATAATCAAGCGTGGAAGAAAACGCAGAGGGAACAACGAGTCAACCAATCCAACAAATACAGACCGTGGTGCAAGAGAATTCGGTGCTGTGACGAAAACCCAGCGGGCCAGATGAGATGAGATGTCCAGAAGAGGCAGGCCTTTAGAGACAGAAGGCAGGTCACTTTGCGAAGCAGCGTCAGATGCGAGGCCTGCTTTGCAGGGAGCTTCTCAGGAAAGGCCTCTGCTGAGGAGACACGCAGAGGAGCAGAGCCGGTAAGCAGTGGGTGGGACGCGGCAGAGAGCATTCCAGGATGGGAGTTGGAGGCGCCCAGATGGAGCCTGGCGGGAGTGGTGCCTTGAGCACTGACAGTGACGAGGGCCGAGGTCAGGAGCAGGTGGCCTGATGGTGTCTCCTGTGGAAATGCGTTGTCCCGCCTTCTCCATGGCCAGGCAGCCATGCACAGGGTGAGGCTCACCAGGAGGCAGCCATGAAGTGTGCAGCAGGCCACTCTGTCCCAGGCCCATTTTGATTACTGCTAGGGTGCTTTTCTGTGTCGCACAGTGGTTCAAGTTTGAGATGCTTATTAATTTGTTCAATACATTAATTTGTTCAATACTCACAATACTTAGTGAGTACCTGCTGTGTGCCAGGTACCTGGCTAGGTAGGAGCTGATAATGCAGAAATAAAAATACTGTCACGGCTGGGCGCGGTGGCTCACGCCTGTAATCCTAGCACTTTGGGAGACCGAGGCAGGCGGATCACCTGAGGTCAGGAGTTCGAGACCAGCCTGGCCAACATGGCCAAATTCCATCTCTACTAAAAATACAAAAAAATTAGCTGGGCCTGGTGGCATGAGCCTATAATCCTAGCTACTCGGGAGGCTGAGGCAGGAGAATTGCTTGAACCTGGGAGGTGGAGGTTGCAATGAGTGGAGATTGCACCACTGCACTCCAGCATGAGCGACAGAGAGAGACTATCTCAAAAAAAAAAAAAAAAATTGTCCCTGTCTTGAAAAACCTTTTGGTCCAGTGCAGGGGTGGGGAGTGCAGAGCTACAGAGCTACAGGAAGGGCAGCTGAGCCCACAGAGTGCTCGGGGGACACAGGCGTGCCAAGCTTCAGACACTGGTGATTCCCCCTTGCAGTTCCTCTGCTGCTCAGACCCAGGGGCTGACTCATCCAACACAGACCACATATTAGGGGCCATCTCCTTAAACAAGAGAGTCTCATTGGCATAGACCTTACTCCCACCTCCCACAGTTTGCCCATAGTCCCACATTGGAGTTTCTCTCTGCCAAGAAGCTCCTGGTCCCCATCTCCTCCTAGGAGACTGGACCTGACCTTTGCCCAACCTCTGCAGCCCCTCCTTGGGGGCCTGACCTTGGCTGGAGTGGGGTCCCTGCTGCCATCTCTTTAGTGCCATGGCCTGTTCAGAACTCAGCTCCTTTTCAGTGCCAGCCCGAGTCCCACCCAAGCTCCACTGCTCATGACAACTGGGATGCTGCAACTGGGACCGTCAGGGCCTGTGTCAGGCCCAGGCCCTGTGACTTTCCGGTCAAGCATTGTTTTGTTTTGTCTCAAAATCCTGTTGTTTGAGACACAAAATCCTGAGTCTTGGCCATGTTTTATTTTTTTCCTGATGCCTTGTCTGCAAATCCATATTGACTACAAACTTTTGCTTGAGAAAGGCTGCCTGCTAAAGGATGGGAAGAGGCCCTTTATGGTAAGGACACAAATCCAATTTTCCTTCCTTGACAGAGGAAGTTTATTTCTTGACTCATGAACATTAAAGATACCTAAATTCCAAGGAGCTCACCTTGATTTATGATGCAATTATTTCACCAAGATTTGGTTTGGACACAGAAGCTCCTCTGTCAGAGTCTGCATCTGGAAGCCCCCAGGAAACACGTGCCCAGCGCTATGAGCTTGGCTTGTGTTAAGCAGCATTTCTTGTCTTGGATGGCAGAGGTGTGAGTCTGGAACATTCTTTTCTGTCCTTCGGACCAAGTAGTGTGTGACACCAAGTGCTCCCACGGCATGGGAAGCAGATCGAACTCCAATTCTGTGCGCTGTGACCAGGAGCAGGCCCGGGAGGAGCTGGGCATCGGAAAGACTGCTGGAGAGTGTCTGGGGTGGGGTGGTCCACAGTCCGCTTAGTTGACTTCATGAGCCATTTCTTATTGCACTAAGCACACGATGTTGGCTCAAGTATGTTGGACTAACTGTGGCTCTCTGTGGAAATCCTTCAGGGACAGGAAGAAGGTAGTGGGGTACTCAGAAAACCTTCAGGCCCCAGGAGAACATGTCGGCCTCCCCGCTCTAGCCACCTCCTCTGGCTGCCCCTTTGTTCTGTGGCCAGACTTCTCCAGGGAGCCATGTGTGTGTTTAACCTCACCTGTCACATGCCTCTATTTGTCTTCCGCTGGTATTTGTCCCCATTGTGCTACCAGATATATTTTCTCTGTGATCACCAATGACCTCCTTCCCAACCCACTGTTTGCAGCCTGTGGGTTGGGAAGGACACAACCAGAACAGTTAACGTTGTGGATTCAGCTAAAGTCAGTAGAAGTCAGGCGAGGGCTTACAGGCTGAGAGCTTGAGTGCAGGAGCCTCAGGGAGGCCCTGGCCTCTGCGCTGCACGTTCATCTGGCTTGGCTGCATTGGCCTGTCCTGTAGTCCAGGGACTCACCTGACTGGTGTGAGGATGGAGCCCCACAGATACTGCCTGACCCCAGGGCCTGGCCCAGCTGCCCTCGTGTGACACCAGGTGTTGGTGGGCATTCCTCACGGTTTGTACCTGTAGGAAGGGGTCTGTGGGACAGCCTCTCATTTCTCTTTGACCTCAGCTCTCATGTTATCAGCTGGAATGGTTGGTATACATTTTCCTCTTAAATCTGTGCATTTTCCCAAGGCACTTCTAAGCATGACATTTTTTAGATTTTGAGAAAACAATGCCCTCATGGTTTATTTGAATCAATTCATTGTTTAATTTTTATCCTCCAAACTTAGTAATGAAGTATTTTTATGCTTCACATATGCATGAGAAATGAACGCTGAGTGACGGTGTTCATGTTTATGACACACAAAGACCTGGACGTGTCTCATGAGGAAAGCATGAGGCATGTGGCAGCTCACTTTCCATTCCTGATAGTTGGGTACTGAACTCCGTGTGTGAAGCCAAGATTTCGTAGCCCCCATTTCTGAAATGCATGAGTACGGCGATTTCTCTGCCTGATGTGAGTAATTCTAAAATGGCCTGGCTTCTTCCTTATTTCTTCTTTAAATTTCTTCTTATTATTTTAGATCTGCACATTCATTGCAACCTTCTTCTGGTGATGAAATATCTACTAATGTATCTGTCCAGCTTTACAATGGAGAAAGTCAGCAACTAATCGTTAAGTTGGAAAATATTGGAATGGAACCATTGGAGAAACTGGAGGTCACCTCGAAAGTTCTCACCACTAAAGGTAGGTATCGTGAGCAGCTTTGACCCTGGGAGTGTTTGGATTGTTTACTTGTAGAAGAGATACTTTAAATACTCCGTTTTCAGAGAATCTAAAAACTTTGTGGATTCAGTTAAAGTCAGTAGAAGTCAGGCGAGGGCTTGCAGGCTGAGAGCTTGAGTGCAGGAGCCTCGGGGAGGCTTGGTGCCATCATGACAGTGGGAAACCAGTTCTTCATGAAAGACACTCAGCAGAGGACAGCGGGACCAAGCACACACCTCTGTATCCCCAGTGCCCTTTCCCAGGCCTCAACATCCATCAGCTGCTCAGCAGAACTATTTCTTCAGTGAATGGGAGAGAAGCATTAGCAGGCCTGGAAGGAGTCTGTTTGGGATCCCACCCGTAATGCATCCAGCTCATGTAGTTTGGGGTCAGGGGACCTGTGTTGAAATTAGGACTTCACCATTTACTAGCTTAGCTGTTTGCCCTTGGGGAACGGCTACGACTGTGCCTCGATTTCCTCTTGGATAAATAGGGGAGGTAGTATTTAGCACATACATTACAAGACTGAACTAGGGAGGTTGTGTTTGGCAGGACACCTGGTATGTCAGAGGCCAGTGAGTGCATTGATCAAAGGGGCAGTGTATTGTATAGGAGGGAAAGGTATCAAGAGTAATATGTGGAAATAAAACTGGGTAATGTAATACAGTTAGAGAAATTCTAGACTAGTGAGACCAGACAGAGGATGAAAAAGGGAAAGCAAGTTAGCAGGCTTTTGGGGGTGTTTTACGTGCTTTTGACGTATGGGTGAGAGGAACCAGGCATACAATGGGAGTTTGACTGGTTCTGGTTAAGTTTCCAGTAGAGGATGTACTAATCACACGTTACTTCCTGGCAGAGGGCTCCCTCCCCACGCTAATGACTTTCTAATGTGAAAAACCAAGTTTATTAGGGGTAGAGCCAGAGACCCTCTGGTTAGTTCCAGCTTGAGGGAAGGCCCAGGGCTGAGCTTGGGGGAATTTGCAGGCAAAGAATTACCTCATGAGAGGATGAGTTTGGAGTGTGTAAGAAAGGGCGAATTTGGGCTTGTACCACTCTGGAGAATTTCAGGGTATCTTGTATTCCCGTATTTCTTCCACTGATTTTGATAGAGATCTGTGTCTGTAGGAAGTAAAGCATGAAGCTTTGCGTCTGTATTGTGTAACCCATTCTCCTGGTGGGTCCGTGTCTGCCCTGGAAGGAGCCTTGCCCTGGGGAGTGACCCAGGCCTGTCCTTTAGTGATTTGTGTGCGTGGTCATGGGATGGGAGCCATGGGGCAGCTCACCTTGTGTTTTTGCTCAGGAGGGCCAGGTGTGCCTAGAGCAGGGAGTGGGGGTGGAGCAGGAACACCTGTAGCTTCTCGGTGCACATTTATTTTATTTTTTCTTGTCTTGAATCCTTCCCTTTTTGGTGGGATTTTTTTTCCTTTTTCCTTTCAGGGCTAGTCACACAACATGGAATAACAAGTATATTTTTTATTGAGCGAGGCCATAAGTGGCAAATTGTTACATGCTAAATAGTTATTACAAATGCAAGTCTGATGTGTTCATCTTACTACCTTGCCCCCGAGGAGTGGTTCTTGCGCTCATCTAAGGCTTTGCTTCAGCCCTAAGGAGGTCACAGTGAGGTGGTCCCATCCCCTGGGAAGCCAGGGCCCAGTATAGAACCTGCTGGCAGTTGTTAACTTGGCATGGTTTCTGCACAAAGATGGCAGAAGAGTAGCATTTTTATTCTACTCTTTCTCTTGAAATCTCCCCCGAACAACAAAGTATGAAGAAACAGTGAAAATAAAACCATTCCCTGTGAAACAAGGAAGTCATTTCAACCCCACGCAACAGAGCATCAGCTATAAGTGTCGTGGAAGCTGGGTTGGAGGGAGGGCGAGAGTGGAAGTGGGACTCTGGGAGGACTAAGGAAAAGCTGTTCCCCGAGAGTAGGCAACACAGCACCCAAAAGTACCCCAACAATGAAAGCCAGGCAGAGGGGCCTGGGCAGGCGCCTAGAGCAGCGGGAATGCAGAGGGGTTACCTTTTCTGTGCCAGGTCTTTGGCCAAGAGAGGGGAGGCCAGGGTGGGAGGGGAAGGAGGCGGTGGATCTCACTGATCACAGAACCTGTGTGTGAAAGGCTTCACTGCAAGCCTCACCTGCATTTTCAACAATAAAAACATGGGCGGCCTGCCTCTGGGATAAGGGAACTAGTGGCATAGCAGCCCAAGCCAAGCTGGATCACAGCTGTCGGGGCTGTGTCCCTCCTTGTGTCATTCCGAGTCCAGGCAGGAGACAGGCCACACCGGAACAGAAAGAATCGCTATGAACAATGGCCGACAAGTGCGAAGCATTTGAGAGGCAAAGATAATGTAAAGCAACAGGAGGTGTAAGGAGGGAGGCAGCTCCTGCCCTGTGCCGGGGCAGCCTGTGAAGAGGTTGGACTAGTGTGGCCTAGAAGTTGAGAAGAAGTACCCAGGAGCAGCAACTGAGACCTCAGAGGAGTGGCCCGACTCTGGTGCTGGACTTTCTGAGCTCGGGGCACCCACACCTCTGGGGAGGGCACCGTCTGGCCCTGCTGTTCTGTAAAATAACACTAAGAATGGTACCTACATCTCATTGATTTAACTGAGAATTAAATGAGATAATATGTGTGAAGCGCTTGGGACAGTGCTTGGCACGTAAGCACTCAGATTTGTTCTCACACAAGTTACTACTTGCTGTGGTTTAGGTGTGTGTCCCCTGCACCTCTCATGTTGAAATATCATCCCCAGTGTTAGCGGGGGGCCTGGTGGGAGGTTTTGGGTCATGGGGGTGGATCTCTCATGAATGGCTGGGTACTCGTCTCATGGGAATGAATGAGTTCTCACTCTGTTAGTTCTCATTAGTGCTGGTGCCTCCTCCCCCTCCTCCCTCACTGTGTGACCTCCTGCTCCCATTTTGCTCTCTGCCATGAATGGAAGCTTCCTCAGGCCCTCACCAGAAGCAGAGGCCAGTACCATGCTTGTATAGGATGTGGAATTGTGGGCCCAAATAAAACCTCTTCTCCCTATAAATTAGCCAGCCTCAGGTATTCCTTTATAGCAGTGCAAAATGAACTAATGTACTGCTACTGTTGCCACTACTGCCACCACAACCACCAGTATCACCACTGCCACCACCACCATCACTACTACTGTCATCGCCACCACCACCATCACTATCATCACCACCATCACCATCATCACTACCATCACTATCACAAACATTATCACCATCACCACCACCATCACTACCACTATCATTGTCACCACCACCATCACCACCACTATCACCATCACCACTACCATCACTACCATCACC
>NW_022304077.1:0-5799 GCF_002776525.5 Piliocolobus tephrosceles | reverse complement strand
ATATTATTATTTTATAATATTAATATTATATAATGTTATTTATAATATTAAATAAATATTACATTAAATTATATTATATATAAATATATAATATAAATATATTTGTATATTTACATATATACAAATATAAATATATATATATATTTTTGACATGGAGTCTTGCTCTGTTGCCCAGCTGGAATGAAGTGGCATGATCTCAGCTCACTGCAACTTCTGCCTCCCTTGCTCAAGCGATTCTCCTGCCTCAGCCTCCCTAGTAGCTGGGATTACAGGTGCGTGCCACCACGCCCAGCTAATTTTTGTATTTTTAGTAGAGACGGGGTTTCACAATGTTGGTCAGGCTGATCTCGAATTCCTGACCTCGTGATCCACGTGCCTTGGCCTCCCGAAGTGCTGGGATTGCAGGTGTGAGCCACCACGCCTGGCCTACATATATATTTTTTAATAGAGATGCGGTGATATGGTTTGGCTCTGTGTCCCCACCCAAATCTCACCTTGAATTGTAATAATCCCCACACGTTGTGGGAGGGACCTGGTGGGAGGTAATTGAATTGGGGCAGGATTTTCCTGTGCTGTTCTCTTGACAGTGAATAAGTCTCATGAGATCTGATGGTTTTATAAAGAAGAATTCCCCTGCACATGCTCTCTCTTGCCTGCTGTCATATAAGACATGACTTTGCTCCTTATTTGCCTTCCACCATGATTGTGAGGCCTCCCCAGCCATGTGAAACTGTAAGTCCATTAAACCTCTTTACTTTATAAATTACCCAGTCTTGGGTACGCCTTTATTAGCAGTGTGAGAACAAACTATTACAGTAAATTGGTACCAGTAGAGTGGGGTGCTGCTGTAAAGATAACCCAAAAATATGTAAGCGATTTTGGAACTGGATAACAGGCAGAGGTTGGAACAGTTTGGAGGACTCAGAAGAAGCCAAGAAGATGTGGGAAAGTTTGGAACTTCTTAGATACTTGTTGAATGGCTTTCACCAAAGGTTATCTCAGACGGAGATGAGGAACTTGTTCGGAACTATAATAAAGGTGACTCTTGCTATGTATTAAAAAAGAGAGGGGTAGCATTTTTCTCCTGCCCTAGAGATCTGTGGAATTTTGAACTTGAGAGAGATGATTTAGCATTTCTGGCAGAAGAAATTTCTAAGAAGCAAAGCATTCAAGAGGTGATTTGGGTGCTGTTAAAAGCATTCAGCTTTGTGTATTTATGTATTCACAAAGATATGGTTTGGAATTGGAACTTGTGTTTAAAAGAGAAGCAGAGCATAAAAGTTCAGAACATTTGCAACCTGACAATGCTGTAGAAAAAAAAAACAACCCTTTTCTGAGGAGAAATTCAAGCTGGCTGCAAAAATTTGCATAAGTAACAAGGAACCAAATGTTAATCATCAAGACAATGGGGAAAATGTTTCTAGGACATGTCAGAGACCTTCTCCACAGGCCCTCTTACATAGGCCCTGTTGGATAGGCATGAGGCCTAGAAGGAAAAAATGGTTTCATGGGCTGTGCCCAGGGCTCCTGTGCTCTATGCAGCCTAGGGACTTGGTGCCCTGCATCCCAGCTGCTCTAGCTATGGCAAAAAGGGGCCAAGGTATAGCTCAGGCCATGGCTACAGAGGGGGCAAGCCCCAGTCCTTGGCAGCTTCCACATGGTGTTAAGCCTGCAGGTGCACAGAAGTCAAGAATTGAGGTTTGGGAACCTCCACCTAGATTTCAGATGATATATGGAAATGCCTGGATGTCCAGGCAGAGGTGTGCTGCAGGGGCAGAGCCCTTATGGAGAACCTCTGCTAGGGCAGTGAGGAAGGGAAATGTGGGGTGGGAGCCCGTACACAGAGTCTCCACTGAGGCACCACCTAGTGGAGCTATGAGAAAAGGGCCACCATCCTCCAGACCCCAGAATGGTAGATCCACCCACAACTTGCACTGTGCACCTGGAAAAGTTGCAGACACTCAACACCAGCCCATGAAAGCAGCCAGGACAGGAACTGTACCCTGCAAAGCCAAAGGGGTAGAGCTGCTCAAGGACATGGGAGCTCACTTGTTGCATCAGCATGACGTAGGTGTGAGAAATGGAGTCAAAGGAGATCATTTCAGAGCTTTAAGATGTGGCTGCCCTGCTGCATTTCAGGTTTGCATGGGGCCTGTAGCCTCTTCATTTTGACCAATTTCTCCCATTTGGAATGAGTGTATTTACCCAATGCCTGTACCCCCATTGTATTTGGTACGTAACTAACTTACTTTTGTTTTTGCAGGCTCTTAAGCAGAAAAGACTTGCATTGTCTCAGATGAGACTTTGTACTATGGACTTTTGAGTTAATGTGAAAATGAGTTAAAACTTTGGGGAACTGTTGGGTAGGCATGATTGGTTTTGAAATGTGAGAACATGAGATTTGGGAGGGGCCAGGGCAGAATGATATTGTTTGGCTCTGTGTCCCCACACAAGTCTCGCCTTGAATTGTAATAATCCCCACATGTCATGGGAGGGACCTAATGGGAGGTAATTGAATCACAGGGCAGGTTTTTCCTGTGCTGTTCTCGTGATAGTGAATAAGTCTCATGAGATCTGATGGTTTTATAAAGGGGAGTTCCCCTGCATGTGCTCTCTCTTGCCTGATGCCATGTAAGACATGATTTTTTTCCTCATTCACCTTCTACTATGATTGTGAGGCCTCTCCAGCCATGTGGAACTATGAGTCAATTAAACCTCTTTACTTTACAAATAGCCCAATCTCAGGGATGTCTTTATTAGCAGTGTGAGAACAGACTAATACACAGTGTCTTGCTATGTTGTCCGTGCTGGTCTTGAACTCCTGGCCTCAAGCAATCCTCCTGCCTCAGCCTCCTGCGGTGTGGGATTACAAGAGTGAGCCACTGCACCCAGCCAGGAATACAAAATAATTTGAATATTTTCTCTCTCCCAGACCTCAGTGAGACTTGTCTGGCAGAGCTGTGGACAACCTGGAAAGCAGCAGGAACAGAGATCTGTCTCCTGGCTTAATGCAGTTGCGTCAGCCCCCTTAGATTCTGTGGGCCACAGGATGCGTTGCGTTGTGATGAACACTGTGCCAGGATCATTGCTCCCCAGGTGAAACCTGATCTTAACTAAACTGTTATTCATCTTTCCTCTTATCACACTGGCATATGGTAGTAACACATGCTGCTTCAGGACACTGACTCAGAAGCAAGACGTTCTGGGTTCAAGTCCTGGCTCTACCTCTTTCCATCTGCAAGGCCACAGACAAGTGACATAACTTCTGTGTGCTTCCATCTCCTCACCTGCAAAATGGGGAAATTACAGCACCTCCCTCGGAAGGTTGCGATGATTAGAAGAATAGATACATGTGAAGAGTTTAGGACAATGACTGGCATATAGAAAGTGCTCAGTGAATGTTATTTTTTAGTCACTGAAAGCAAAGCAAGCAAACGACAGCAAAAAACAAAACATAAAGCCCCCAACGCCACCATCACCCTGGGAGTGCCAACTTCCCAGCTCACAGGCTGCTTCTCTGGGGTCCAGGTTCCTCTTTGCTTCCGGTGCCTGGAGATTTCCCTTTCTTCCTTACAAGTTCCCTTAATTCTACATTTGTGATGGAGTCAGATATTTTATTCCACACCCCTAAGTGTTGTTATTGGAAATATTCAACACTAGCTTAATCTTCTGCTCAGACTCGAAGCTCCCTCCATGTCACCTTCCTTTCTGCTCCACACCTCTGACAGCATCTGAATGGAATTAGATGGTGTTTTCATTGGGGTAGGCCAAGCTGCTGAAACAAATAGTCCCCAGAAATGTTGGATTCTCTCTCATATAACAGTTTAGGGTAGGAATTCCAGATTGGTGGGGATCTCTGTCCACTACTGCCATCCAAGACCCCAAGCTGACATCAGAGCTGCCATCTACACAAAGCTTCCATGAGCCTCTGGTTGTGGCCATTCTAGCCCCAGAATGGGGAAAAGACCATGGCAGGCAGGCATGCATGGGAACTTCTATGGGCCAGTCCGGAAAGTGGCACGTTACGAGAAGTCATGGACCCCAAGTGGAGGAACCAGCTGGAGCTGTGGCAGAGGAACATAAACTGTGAAGATTTCATCTTAATATGGACATTTATCAGTTCTCAAATAATACTTTTATAATTTATTATGCTGTCTTTAATCTCTTAATCCTGTTATCTTCATAAGCTGAGGATGTACATTACCTCAGGACCACTGTGATAATTGTGTTAACTGTACAAATTGATTGTAAAACATGTGTGTTTGAACAATATAAAATCAGTGCACCTTGAAAAAGAATAGAATAATAGTGATTTTTAGGGAACAAGGGAAGACAACCATAAGGTCTGACTGACTGCGGGGTCGGGCAAAAGAGCCATACTTTCTTCTTGCAGAGAGCCTATAAACAGATGTGCAAGTAGGAAACATATCGCTAAATTCTTTTCCTAGCAAGGAATATTAATATTAATACCCTGGGAAAGGAATGCATTCCTGGGGGGAGGTCTATAAACAGTTGCTCTGGGAATGTCTGTCTTGTGCAGTTGAGATAAGGACTGAAATAAGCCCTGGTCACCTGCAGAACCCTCAGGCTTATGAAGGTTGGGAAAACTCAGCCCTGGTAAATTTGTGGTCAGACCGGTTCTCTGCTCTCGAACTCTGTTTTCTGTTGTTTAAGATGTTTATCAAGATGATACGTGTACCACTGAACATAGACCCTTATCAGTAGTTCTGCTTTTGCCGTTTGCCTTGTGATCTTTGTTGGACCTGTATTAGTGGTTCTGCTTTTGCCCTTTGTCCTGTTCCCTCAGAAGCATGGATCTTTGTTAGACCCTTATTAGTGGTTCTGCTTTTTGCCCTTTGAAGCATGTGATCTTTGTACCTACTCCCTGTTCTGACATCCCCTCCCCTTTTGAAACCCTTAATAAAAACTTGCTGGTCTGAGACTCAGGTGGGCATCACAGTTCTACCAATATATTATGTCACCCCTGGTGGCCCAGCTGTAAAATTTCTCTCTTTGTACTGTCTCTCTTTATTTCTCAGCTGGCTGACACTTATGGAAAGTAGAAAGAACCTACGTTGAAATACTGGGGGCGTGTTCCCCCAATAGTGACACATGTCACTTCAATCAAATTCTGCTATAGGCTGGACATGGTGGCTCATGCCTGTAATCCCAGCACTTTGGGAGGCCAACGCAGGCGGATCACCTGAGGTCAGGAGTTCGAGACCCATCTGGCTAACATGGCAAAACCTCGTCTCTACTTAATATACAAAAAATTTAGCCAGGTGTGGTGATGGGTGCCTGTAATCTCAACTACTTGGGAGGCTGGGGCAGGAGAATCACTTGAACCTGGGAGGCAGTGAGCCGAGATTGTACCACTGCGCTACAATTTGGGCAACAGAATGAGACCCAGTCTCGAAAACAAAAACAAAACAACAACAACAACAAAAATTCCTTTAGAGAGAACCTAGCATATGGACAAGGCTGGGGAGCCTGGGAAAGGAAGCGTAGACCACGTGACATGCCCAGCTACAAGTCCATTACCACCAAAGAGGAAGAGAAAGTCTTCTGGTGGGTAGCAGGCAGTCCCCGCCACAGAAGAAAAACCATGGGGTCCTGCTTAACGAAACTTGGAGATGGGACAGGAAGAGGCCATTCGAAAAGACCTTTCTCGGGAAGGGGCATTTCAGGAGGAGTCAGAGTTACTCAGAGGCAAAACATTTCTCTTGGCATTGAGAACAGAAAACTTGGAATATTCCAGGAACCAAAAGGGCTGGTGTGGCAGGGGCCTGATGGGCTAAG
>NW_022304074.1:0-10076 GCF_002776525.5 Piliocolobus tephrosceles | reverse complement strand
GTGTCAGACTCTATCTCAAAAACAAAAACAAAAAAAAAAAAAGAAAGCCCCCCTTCTCTTTTTTTTTCTTTTTTTTTTTTTTTTTTTTTTTTTTTTATCTGGCTCTGGCTCTGTTGCTCAGACTGGAGAACAGCAGTGGGATCCCGGCTCACTGCAACATTCACCTCTCTGTTTCAAGCAATTCTTCTACCTCAGCCTCCCAAGTAGCTGGGATTACAGCCATGTGCCACCACACCCAGCTAATTTTTGTATTTTTAGTAGAGACAGGGTTTTCCCATGTTGAGCAGGCTGGTCTTGAACTCCTGACCTCAAGTGATTTGCCCGTCTCAGCCTCCCAAAGTGCTGGGATTACAGGCATGAGCCACCACGCCGGGCCTACTTTTTTTTTTTTTTGAGACAGAGTCTTGCTCTGTCTCCCAGGCTGGAATGCAGGGGCGCAATCTTGGCTCAATGCAACCTCCGCCTCCTAGGTTCAAGCAATTCTCCCGTCTTGGACTCCGGAGTAGCTGAGACTACAGGCGCACACCACCACACCCAGCGAATTTTTGTATTTTTAGTGGAGATGAGGTTTCACTACGTTGCCAGGCTGGTCTGAAACTCCTGACCTCAAATGATCCCACGCCTTGGCCTCCCAAAGTTCTGGGATTACAGGCATGAGCCACTGTGCCTGGCCACACACCAGCAGTCCTAGCTACTTGGGAGGCTGAGGTGGGAGAACTGATTGAGCCTAGGATTTCAAGGCTGCAGTAAGCAATGATTGAGCCACTGAACTGCAGTCTGCGTGACAGAGTGAGACCTTGTCTCTAAAAAACATAAAAATTTTAAAAAGCACTATCTTGTGACTGCTAATGAAATGGATTCCATGATCAAATAGATGCTAAAAATATCATGTAAAAGGTTGATGAGAAACTCTAAAATATAGAGATCAGGCTGACAATACCTGAACTCACTACATAATCTTTGCATCACCCAAAATGGAACAGGTGCTACAGGATACATTAAGTGCTACAGGATACAACACAATAGGAAGTACACTGTACCACTTATAATGTATTCTCATCCAAAAAATTGAACCTGGCTTTAATCAAACCTCTAGATCTAACTAACAGTTTATAAGAAATATGGATGCTAGAGGAATGAGTTAAATTAAACTGTGAGGAAGCTACTTGCCAAATCCCAAATGTGAGATGTTCTATAAAACAAATGACCTGGTTTCTCCAACAAATCAATGGTGTGAAAGAAATGTATGGGGGTAGGGTGGGAGGAGCTGACATAAAATAAAAGTGACAAAAAGACAAATGCAACTTATTAATCCTGATGAAACAAACCATCTGTGAAAGGATACCTTGGAGATAACTGGAGAAATCTAAATACAGACTGAGAATTAGGTGATATTAAGGAATCACTGCTAACTTAGGTATGATAACGGTAGTCATGTTTAAAAAAGAAGCAAAAAACCTTCAATGGCTTCCCTTCTTATCTAGAATAAAAGCCTAGAATGCAAATTCTCACAATGACCTACCAGGCCCTAAGTGATTCAGCCCCCTTCTACTGTTCTGGTTTTATTTCATTTCCTCTTTCTCTCTTCCTCATTCAACCCAGTGAAGCCACAAGGAAATTCTCACTGCTCCTGAAAGGCACAACACTTGCTCTTAACTCAGGACCTTAGACTTGCTTTTCCCTCTGCCAAGATGCTCTTCCCCCAGATATCTGCACAGTCTATTCCCTTGCCTTTTAGGTATTTACTCAAATGTCGTCTTTTCAATGAGACCTCCCTTGTCCACCCGATCTAAAACTGCAATCCCCTCCCATTCCTCAAGAAAATTCCCTCTCCTCCTGTCCTCCTCTATTTTTCTTCTATCACCATCTAACATACATTTGACTTACTTGTCTTTTTTCTTTTTTCTTTTTTTTTTTTTTTTTTGAGATGTAGTCTGTGTCACCAAGGCTAGAGTGCAGTGGTGGGATCTTGACTCACTGCTACTTCCGCCCCACAGGTTCAAGTGATTCTCCTGCCTCAGCCTCCCAAGTAGCTGGGATTACAGGCACCCACCACCATGCCTGGCTAATTTTTGT
This sequence comes from Piliocolobus tephrosceles, assembly GCF_002776525.5. NCBI lineage: Eukaryota > Metazoa > Chordata > Mammalia > Primates > Cercopithecidae > Piliocolobus > Piliocolobus tephrosceles. The sequence goes on along the minus strand of NW_022304074.1, from coordinate 8,000 downwards.
ATTTTTAGTAGAGATGGGGTTTCACCATGTTAGCCGGGCTGGTCTTGAACTCCTGATCTCAAGTGATCTGCCTGCCTTGGCCTCCCAAAGTGCTGGGATTACAGGCGTGAGCCACCACATTTGGCTTTGTCTTTTTTATTGTCTTCTTGTCTGTTTTTTTCACTGCTATATCTCTAGTAACTAGCACTGTATTTGACATAGGTACACAATAAATACTTGTTGAATAAATGAACAACCCTATTACTACTTCTGGCTAACAGATGAGGAAACCAAGGTTTAGAGAAGTTAACAACCTTACTCCCTTACTCAAATTTACACAAATAAGTGGCAGAATGAGGCTTGAATCCAGCTCTCTGATCCCAAATTCCATACTCTTGGTCACCCTTTAAATGTGTTGCCTATACTATACATTTACACTATACCCATATTACTGAACACTGTGTCATCAAACATGAAGAAATCCATGATAAACTGAAAACAATCAAATTTCAAACGAGTGAAGGATAGTCCAATTTTTGTTTAGAAAACAAGAAGTTTGGCTGTGCGTGGTGGCTCACGCCTGTAATCCCAGCACTTTGGGAGGCTGAGGCAGTTGGATCACCTGAGGTCAGGAGTTCGAGACCAGCCTAGCCTAGCCTAGCCAACATGGTGAAACCCTGTATCAACTAAAAATACAAAAAATTAGCTGGGCATGGTGGCAGGCGCCTGTAATCCCAGCTACTCCAGAGGCTGAGGTAGGAGAATCGTTTGAACTCAGGAGGCAGACATTGCAGTGAGCCAAGATTGTGCCATTGCACTCCAGCCTGGGCAACAAGAGTGAAACTCCATCTCAAAAAAGAAAGAAAGAAAACAAGAAGTTTGTGTGTGTATAGAGGCTGAACCATACAAAATATGATTTTAAAAAAAAAATGTTTTAACCAGCCAGGTGTGGTGGCTCTCACTTGTAATCCCAGCACTTTGGGAGGCTGATCACTTGAGCCCAGGAGCTTGAGACCAGCTTGGGCAACATGGCAAAACCCTGTCTCTACTAAAAATATCAAAACAAATCAGCCAGGTGTGCCTGTGTGTGGCTGTAGTCCTAGCTACTGAGGCAGGTGGGCTGAGGTGGGAGGATCGCTTGAGCCCAATAGATCAAGACTGCAGTGGGCCCTGATCGTGCCACCATACTCCAGCCTGGGCAACAAAGAGAGACCCGTTCTCAAAAAAAAAAAAAAATGTTTTCACCAAGGCTAAAGAACTAAAAAGTAAATGGCACACAGGTGCCTCATGCTCTAGACTCAGCCCAAATCTCCAGTCATTCCCAGTCTTTCACTACACATTCCAGTAAGGCAAAACTGCTCATAGGTACCCCAATATGCTGATTCACCCCTCCACACTTTCACACAGGAGTATAGTTTGTTGGTTAAAAGCTTGAACACTGGAATCAGTCAGGCCTGGATTTAAATCCCAGTTCCATCTCTTACTAGCTGTGTGATCTTGGACAAGTTAAATTCTCTAAGCCTCAGTTTCTTCATTTATAAAATGGGGATCATATCATTAGAAAGGATTAAATGAGGCAACACATATAAAGTGCTTCACCTAGTTTCTGGCACACAATGAGCAACAACTATTAGCTAACCTTATACTATCTCATGCTATTCACCCTGCCTGAAATTCTCTCCCTCCCTTTCCCATTTAACCTGAATTCCCACGCATCCTTTAAAAATCCGACTTAAGAATTATATGTCTCAAAACTTTCTCTGCCTTTCTTTCCTCCCAGTTGGTTAATACTCTTTATTAAATGCAATCCCTGTTTCTTGTATACTTCTACTGTAATTAATTTTATCTTTCTCCCCTACGTATGAATGTCTTGAAACCATTATCAATTTCTTATTCATTCCTAAATTCCTGGTACCTAAAAAAAGTACCCCAGTAAAGTGTTCAATGTTAAACTGAATAGGGGCTGGGCACGGTGGCTCACGCCTGTAATCCCAACACTTTGGGAGGCCAAGGCGGGCGGATCACCTGAAGTCAGGAGTTCGAGAGCAGCATGGCCAACATGGCAAAACTCCATCTCTACTAAAGATACAAAAATTAGTTGGGCGTGGTGTCGCCCGCCTGTAATCCCAGCTATTCCGGTGGCTGAGGCAGGAGAATCGCTTGAAGCCGAGATGGCACCACTGTACTCCAGCCTGGGCGACAGAGCGAGGCTCCGTCTCAAAACCTAATAAACAAATAAACTAAATAGGGCCTATATGCAAATCCAATTTAATTTCAAACTCTGTGTTCTTTCCACTACATCCCATCTCCTCCCCTATACCCTGATGAGCATCAACTGCTTCCGATTAGGTAGCCTAACTATCTTATGAGAAAAATTGCTATTTAGTGACCGTGAATTTGAAAGTAGTTTTTTTCTGACCAAACACACTGTTCATTCAGAGAGGTCTTTTAATACTTTTTAACTGCCTTTATGGCACACCCACGCTCCTCCCACCCAACTTAGCTCTGAACTGAGCTCACACGTGAAAGGCAGCCCTGACCCTCAGGAACTCACATTTCAGAGGAATCTCTCTTTCATGCACAACGGTGAAGGGCAGCTTCTCCTGGTCGTCCAGGGGCACTGACTCCCGCGTAAACACGACAGTGACAGGCACCATGAGGCGGAGCTATAGGAAGGAGCATCAGGGCCGTCACTGAGTCTCCACCTTACCGGGAGGCTGTCCCCCGACCCTCCCGCACGGCAGTCTCACCTGCAGGGCATTCAGTCCACTGATCTGGGAGTAAGGCAACGAAGCCCGGTAGGTCTCCGTGGTCTTCCACCAGAGAGGCAGCCCCAGCACGATGGCCACCGCAGCGAAGAAGAGGGCGGCGCGCTTGCCCCGGACCACCTCTGAGGGCATGGGGAACCGACTGAGGCGTTGGAAACGGGCTAGGGTACCGGCCCCATCTCCGACGCGGAGAAGCCCCAACCACCGGCCTCTAGGGGCCCGCGTTCATCGGGATCTCCGTTCGAAGGGACCCGGCCCAAGCCTGAAGGGAATCCCTTCTGAAAAGACCCCCGAGCCCCCCCGTCCGCGGGACCTCTCGCACACCACAATCCCCACCCCTGCCATCAGCTAGCTGCAGGCTCCCACCCGAAGCCCACCTTGCCATCAGCTAGCTGCAGGCTCCCACCCGAAGCCCACCGCACCTAGGTCTGTAGCCGCTGGCCCGGCAACCGCCATGCTGGCTTCCGGCTGCTCCGGCCACCGGGGGGGGGCGGAGCTTCGTGAGCCTCACCCAATCGGAACCTCCGCAACGAGGGGGCGGGACCGCGGCGGTAATCGGGGCCAATCGAGAGCGCTACTCCAGACCCGCAGGCGGGGTGGGCGGGTTCTGCTGGGAGCTTCGCTGGGGGTCTAAAAGGAAGTCACCCTGCCGCAGAGAGGCAGCCGATGGGGTGTTGGGGTTTCGGCGCTGCTGGAACGAAGTCCCCCGCTTCCATGTAGACCACACTCCTAGTCCCTCAATCAAGAGCGCAACCTCTGCAGTCCCTAAATACTAGCTGGGCAACTACAGGCAGCTCCGAGGCTCAATTGTCTCATCTGAAAATGGAGATATTTACATAAATGAGGCCGTTCTTGTAAGGAGCCTGGCACATGGAAAGCCCTCAAACGTCAGCTGTCACGGTCTTATTATCCTTATCGTAGAGCTCCTCTTGGGGTGCCCTCTCCTCAAGCTTCAAACACAGAGGTAGCAAGCTACTATGTTTTAGCACAGTTGGCTCTCTTGCTATCTTAAAATACGTTTTAATTCATTTCCAACTTGGAAAACTCAGGATACTTCACTTAAAAATCTTGAAGTCTTGAGCCCGGACTCTAGATGCTGATCACTGCGGTTCAAATCCTGGCTTCATCACTTATTAGGTGAGTGATCGTGAGAAGATCGTTCTGTGCCTCTCTGCGCCTGTTTTCTCTATTAAAATAGGGATGATAGTAATAGTACCTTCTTTATAGAGTTGTATGAAATGTGTGAATACAAATAAAGTGATTAGAACATGGTTGGTACTATGTGCAAGCTATTTTTGTTATTATAAGGTCAGGCCACACAGAATGGAGCATTTGTAGCCTCCTCAGTTGACACAGAACACACGCAGCTTGTTATCTCATTTTTTTATCTGCCTATACCCAGGTTCTCAGCCTACCTTACAACCCAGCCCAGTGGTCAAAGTTCAGCATGAGGCCTCACCAGAGCTGTCCTTACCCAGACCCTCAAATTGGCTCCCTTTGGGCCCGCTTCTACCCCAAATGAGAATGGGCCATAGCCCTTGGCAACCTCCTAGATGCCCTGCTCAGCCCTGTTAGCCCGCAAAGCCTTGGTTTTCCTCTTTGGGCGGGAGTCCAGGTGCTCGCTAGCGCTTACTGGTGTGGCTCCCCCTAGTGGAACGTGTCAGGTCCCAGTTGGGCCCACCCACTCTTATCCCAGCCTGTCCTGCTGCCTCCCTGCTTTGAGCCTTGCACAAATCTGCCTTCAGGAGTTACCAGTCTGGCCTCACTCTATCATTCTGTAGCTGCAGCCCAGTGCCACGAAGACTTGCAGTCTTCCTCATTGCCCCACTCCAGACTTGGACATCAAGAGAGCAAGAGTCTGAGATGGGGATAGGGACTGCATGTGCCTTCCTCCATAAACTTGAAGCCCAGTAAAACTCAAATCCTACCCTCTCCACCCCCAGAGTCAGAGGGCCCAGAGATAGAATTAGCAGAGATCAGAAACTGGGAGGTGGGAATTTGATGTGTAAAACAGACAAGCAAAGTAGCATGTTTTGCTACCATTTATTTGCTGTATGGTATGTACTCAAGGCATGAGTCAGGGCTTCTGTACTACTCTCTGATCCCAGGAGACAGGGCAGGCAAGAAGGAGAGCCCAAAGAGAAGCTACCCCATCATGGGAAAATTGTGGGAGCTGGCAGAGGTAGGGGGAGACCCAGCCATCCTGCTCTGACTTCTAGCAATTTCTTCTGCCCTCAGTCATGAGGGGCTCCCTGTCCTCCCATCCTGTGGTCCCAGGTGCAGCAATGAGAGAGGGGGAGGGAGAAGATAAAGGAAGACAGGTTGGTGCCAGGTGAAGGCATCTCTGCTCTGCATAGCTATTTGGCCCTGGCCATGACTACAAGCAAAAGTGGGTGCAGATGGCTGGGCCAAGGGCTGTGGTATGGAGTGGATACTCAGTAGGCATGGTTGGCAATGTAGAGGGACTGTGCTGCTGCTCCACCATCTTCTCCACTGCCTTCATACTTGCCCTGGGCTGCAAGCCCATTTACCTGCAAAAGGGAGCATGGAGTAAGCAGGCTGAGCCAGCCCACAGGTGCCAAGCCCTGCCCAGGCTATAGACTCTGGGTGCTGCCCCACCCACCACCAACTGTAGCTCCCAACCTCAGCCCGCTTGATGAACTCCTCAGTGGCAGCCCCAGCATTGTCCTGTTGCCCTCGCCAGGCATTGAGTGCAGAGGCTTGCAGGGCACGCCCATAGGAGAAGGTAAGTGCCCAGGGCCGGGGAAGGGGGCAGCGGTTGATGGCATTAAGGTTGAGTGACGCCTCCTCTTCGCTCTGACCCCCAGACAGGAAAGTCACTCCTAGTGTGGAGGAAAGAAGACAAACTGACTGGTCACTCCCAATTTTTCCAGGATAGGGAACCCCTGAAGGCCACAAGAAAGACCTGAAGATGGGCCTTAGGGATAGGAGCAGGTTAGGGAGCTGGGTAGTACCTGGGACAGCTGGGGGCACAGTACGACGCAGGGCAGTGACAGTTGCCATGGCAATCTCCTCTGGGGTATACTTGATGGGACAGGCATGGCCAGGGGTCACCATGTTGGGCTTGAGCAGGGTCCCCTCCAGGTACACATGATGGTCACTCAGGGCCTTGTACACAGCAGCCAAGACCTGGGTGGGGATTAGAGGAGGTTTACTAAGGGTCTGGGCCCCCACTGGTTACTGCTTGATGCTCCCTATCTGGGGGTAGATGGGCACAGACTGTGAGGGCTCAGTAAAGGCTCAGATCACAGGCCTGTGCCAGGATCAAGTGAAAAAGTGCTAGGGGAAAGTGTGCCTGGATCTAAGCTGGGGGCTCTGGGGAACACACACTCCTGCTGAGCTGTCCCTGCAGTATGTTTGTGTGCCCAGGTGTGGACTCACCTTCTCTGTAACATACTGACAACGTTTGAGGTCATGGTCTCCATCAGGCAATATTTCAGGTTCCACAATAGGCACAATGCCATTCTGCAGGCAAGAGCAGAGATGCTTGGGAGGGGCAGTAGGGGAGATGAAGAAAGCCCTGTAACTCTCTCCCCACCAGGCATACAGGGCACCTAGCTCACCACCCTCCCAACACACACACCTGCTGGCAGATACTGGCATAACGGGCCAGCACGTTGGCATTCTCCAGAATGGCAAGTGCAGAGGGCGTGCGCTCACTGATTTTCAGCACACAGCGCCACTTGGCAAAGTCAGCACCATCCTTCTTATACTGGGCACAGCGTTCTGAGAGCCCATCCAGTCCTGCAAGCACAGTGCTAACCTCATTACTCTGCCCCTCTTTTACCAGCATCAGCTATCTAACACCTCTTTGGTCCTCAAGCCCATCCATCCTATACCTTGAGTGGTGGTTTCTCCATCAGTCCCAGCTAGAGGCACCACACCCTTGTCAACCTGTAGGGGAAGCACAAGCAGAGGGTCAAATCCAGGCAGGATTCTCCTTGCTACCCCTCCTACACAAGCTTATTTTCACACCCAGCTTCCATTCAGAGCAGGGCCGGGAGCTGCACCTTGATGCCCACGACGATGCCCTTATCCTGGATGGTTCGGACGAAGGGAATACCATTATCATCTTTCTGGTAGAGGGTCTCATGAAAGAAAATAACACCTCCAATGCACTTTTTCACACGATCATCAGCACTGAACAGGACCTGGCGGTACAGCCGGCGGTTCTCCTCTGTGTTCTCCACCCCAATTTGGCTCAGCCGCTTGGCCATGCTACCTGGGGGCAGACAAAGAAAGGCAGTGAGAACATCCCCAGGGTCCCCTAGCCACCTGTACCCTACCTGGCTACAGATGTCCACTTACCTACAGACTCATCCGCAGCCAGAATGCCTTTGCCCGGGGCTACAATCCGGAGGGCAATGTCAGACAACTCCTTCTTCTGCTCAGCAGAAAGGGCTGGGTACGAGTGAGGCATGGTGACAGCTCCCTGGAGTGGAGACGAGATAAAAAAGCCAGACCTCACCCACTACCTCCTCTGCTGCCTCTCCTGGCCAGATGGGCCAAATGGCCTCCCCCATCAAGCAAGGGGCTGGGAACAGGGCAGCAGTCCTTGGCATGAGTCCTGGGCATCAAGTGGCACCAATCCTTCTGACAGCTAGCAAGCTTAGGGCTCCAGTTCCCACATCTCCTTTTGTCCCTGGTAGGCACCCTTCCCAGCCCTGGGGAAAGATGCAGGGTGGGGGTGGGGAGGTGAGCAGCCCTGAAGCCACAGGTCTTCTGATGAATCTGCTGCCCAATCGAGGATGCCAACCCTTCTCTCACTGAACTTAGCCCCTTGTTGAGGTAGGCAGAAGCCCTGTCTTTTCCAGCTTCCCTTTTCTCATCCTCCACAGGACCCCTAGGGAAAGTGTACTTACTTCCAAGGCTTCAGAATGAGGCAAAAGTACTTATTGCCACCCTCTTCTCTCAGCTTCTAGAGGAAAAGGTTGGAAGAACAGGTAGGGAGTAGGAGTGGCACAAATACCAGTCACAGGCTCCTGCAGCTTCTCCTTTTCTGTACTCCAAACCTGCCTGCCTATGCCTATTGCCTACTCCCACCCAGTAACGGAGGTTGGCCCCAGTGGGACTGCAGTGTTGTAGGAAAGAGGGCCCAGCGGGTCAGCTGCGTTAGTGTGTGGAGACTGGGGTTAGTGACACCTCCGGGTCATCTCTGTGCCCAGGGAGCACTTCACCTGCGTGGCGGGAGGGACAGCAATAGGAAGACTTCAATTCCCCACAACTCAGTCA
>NW_022304073.1:0-8659 GCF_002776525.5 Piliocolobus tephrosceles | reverse complement strand
TTGCGAATGTTGAACCAGCCTTGCATCCCAGGGATGAAGCCCACTTGATCATGGTGGATAAGCTTTTTGATGTGCTGCTGAATCCGGTTTGCCAGTATTTTATTGAGGATTTTTGCATCGATGTTCATCAGGGAGATTGGTCTAAAATTCTCTTTTTTTGTTGTGTCTCTGCCAGGCTTTGGTATCAGGATGATGTTGGCCTCATAAAATGAGTTAGGGAGGATTCCCTCTTTTTCTATTGATTGGAATAGTTTCAGAAGGAATGGTACCAGCTCCTCCTTGTACCTCTGGTAGAATTCAGCTGTGAATCCATCTGGTCCTGGGCTTTTTTTGGTGGGTAGGCTATTAATTATTGCCTGAATTTCAGAGCCTGCTATTGGTCTATTCAGGGATTCAACTTCTTCCTGGTTTAGTCTTGGGAGAGTGTACGTGTCCAGGAAATTATCCATTTCTTCTAGATTTTCTAGTTGATTTGCATAGAGGTGTTTATAGTATTCTCTGATGGTAGTTTGTATTTCTGTGGGGTCGGTGGTGATATCCCCTTTATCATTTTTTATTGCCTCTATTTGATTCCTCTCTCTTTTCTTCTTTATTAGCCTTGCTAGCGGTCTGTCAATTTTGTTGATCTTTTCAAAAAACCAACTCCTGGATTCATTGATTTTTTGGAGGGTTTTTTGTGTCTCTATCTCCTTCAGTTCTGCTCTGATCTTAGTTATTTCTTGCCTTCTGCTAGCTTTTGAATGTGTTTGCTCTTGCCTCTCTAGTTCGTTTAATTGTGATGTTAGAGTGTCAATTTTTTATCTTTCCTGCTTTCTCTTGTGGGCACTTAGTGCTATAAATTTCCCTCTACACACTGCTTTAAATGTGTCCCAGAGATTCTGGTATGTTGTATCTTTGTTCTCATTGGTTTCAAAGAACATCTTTATTTCTGCTTTCATTTCGTTATGTACCCAGTAGTGATTCAGGAGCAGGTTATTCAGTTTCCATGTAGTTGAGTGGTTTTGATTGAGTTTCTTAGTCTTGAGTTCTAGTTTGATTGCACTGTGGTCTGAGAGACAGTTTGTTATAATTTCTGTTCTTTTACATTTGCTGAGGAGTGCTTTACTTCCAATTATGTGGTCAATTTTGGAATAAGTGCGATGTGGTGCTGAGAAGATTGTATATTCTGTTGACTTGGGGTGGAGAGTTCTTCTCAGATCTCAACCTGCGTGTTGGGAGATCCACTGCTCTCTTCAAAGCTGTCAGACAGAGTCGTTCACGTCTGCACAGGCTTCTGCTCCTTTAGCTGAGCCCTGTCCCCAGAGGTGCAGTCTACAGAGACAGGCAGGTTTCCTTGAGCTGCTGTGAGCTCCACCCAGTTCCAACTTCCCAGGGGCTTTATTTACCTACTTAAGCCTCAGCGATGGCGGGCGCCCCTCCCCCAGCCTCGCTGCTGCCTTGCGGTTAGATTGCCGCAGACTGCTGTGTTACCAAGGAGGGAGGCTCCGTGGGCGTGGGACCCTCCCGGCCAGGTGTGGGATATATTCTCTGGTGTGCCAGTGTTATAGCGCAGTATTGGGGTGGGAGTTACCCGATTTTCCAGGTGTTGTGTGTCTCAGTTCCCCTGGCTAGGAAAAGGGACTCCCTTCCCCCTCGTGCTTCCCAGGTGAGGCGATGCCTCGCCCTGCTTCAGCTCTCGCTGGTCAGGCTGCAGCAGCTGACCCGCACGGATTGTCCGGCACTCCCGAGTGAGATGACCCCAGTACCTCAGTTGAAAATGCAGAAATCACCAGTCTTCTGTGTCGCTCGCACTGGGAGATGGAGACTGGAGCTGTTCCTATTCGGCCATCTTGCTCCGCCCTTATTTCATTCCTTTTTATGGCTGAGTAGTAGAATTCTGTAGGTATTTTTAAGCAACAGTACCTGAGTTTAAAAGGTAGTGGTTTGGGGGATCTTTTGTTTTGTTTTGTTTTGTTTTGTTTGTTAAAGCAAGACAAAATTTTTTCTATCCATATTAAAATATTTTGAACAACCCATGGGGAAAGGATTGCCTATTTAATAAATGGTATTGGGAAAACTGGCTAGCCATATGCAGAAAACAGAAACTGGACCCCTTCCTTACACCTTATACAAAAATTAACTCAAGACAGGTTAAAGATTTAAATGGAAGACCTAAAACCATAAAAACCCTAGAAGAAAACCTAGGCAATACCATTCAGGACATAGGCGTAGGCAAAGACTTCATGACGAAAACACCAAAAGCAATTTTAACAAAAGCCAAAATTGACAAATGGGATCTAATTTAACTAAAGAGCTTCTGCATAGCAAAAGAAATTATCATCAGAGTTAACAGACAACCTACAGAATGGGAGAAAATTTTTGCAATCTATCTATCTGACAAAGGGCTAATATCCAGAATCTACAAGAAACTTTAACACACTTACAAGAAAAAAACAAACAATCCCATTAAAAAGTGGGCAAAGGATATGAATAGACACTTTTCAAAAGAAGACATTTATGCGGCCAATAAACATATGAAAAAAAGCTCATCATCACTGGTAATTAGAGAAATGCAAATCAAAACCACAATGAGATACCATCTCACACCAGTTAGAATGGTGATCATTAAAAAGTCAGGAAACAACAGATGGTGGAGAGGATGTGGAGAAATAGAAATGCTTTTACACTGTCGGTGGGAGTGTAAATTAGTTCAACCATTGTGGAAGACAGTGTGGCAATTCCTCAAGGATCTAAAACTAGAAATACCATTTGTCCCAGCAATCCCATTACTGGGTATACACCCAAAGGATTATAAATCATTCTACTATAAAGACACATGCACATGTATGTTTATTGCAGCACTGTTCACAATACCAAAGACTTAGAACCAACTCAAATGCCCATCAATGTTAGATTGGATAAAGAAAATGTGGCACATACACACCATGGAATACAGCCATAAAAACGAGAATAAGTCCATGTCCTTTGCAGGGACACAAATGAAGCTGGAAATCATCATTCTCATCAAGCTAACACAGAAACAGAAAAATAAACACTGCATGTTCTCACTCATAAGTGAGAGTTGAACAATGAGAACGTATGAGCACAGGGAGGGGAACATCACAAACTGGGACCAGTTGGGGGTGGGGGGCTAGGGGAGGGATAGCATTAGGAGAAATATCTAATGTCGATGACAGGTTGATGGCTTCGGCAAACCACCATGGCACATGTATACCTATGTAACAAACCTACACGTTCTGCATATGTATCCCAGAACTTAAAGTATAATAATAAATAAATAAATAAAGTATTTCAAATCTGTTGGGTGAAATTGAAATGTATTTCTAATATATAGGGTTAATTTTTATCTAGTTGTTTAATTCTTTTGTGATTAATAGGTCACCGATAATTGAGTCTTTATTGTTGGGACTTTTTTTTACTCACCTTATATATCGGGGCTCTCTAGAGAGGCAGAATTAATAGGATAGATGTATATATAAAGGGGAGTTTATTAAGGAGAATTGACTCTCACGATCACAAGGTGAGGTCCCATAATAGGCTGTCTGCAAGCTGAGGAACAAGGAACAAGGACTCGAACAAGGTTTCGAGTCCCAAAACCTCAAAAGTTGGGAAGCCGACAGTGTAGCCTTCAGTCTGTGGTTGAAGGTCCAAGACTCCCAAAGCTGAAGAACTTGGAGTCTGATGTTTGAGGGCAGGAAGCATCCAGCATAGGAGAAAAATAAAGGCCAGAAGACTCAGCCACTCTAGTCTGTCCACATTCTTCTGCCTGGTATTATTCTGACCACACTGGCAGCTGATTAGATGGTGCCCACCAAGATTGAGGGTAGATCTGCCTCTCCCAGTCCACTGACTCAAATGTTCATCTCCTTTGGCAACACCCTCAGAGACACACCAGGAACAATACTTTGCATCCTTCAATCCAATCAAGTTGACACTCAACATTAACCATTGATATAGGAGTTAAGAAGAAATTATTTAGGCAGACAATGAGGGTACAGGAGTCTTCAGTAATATTTTCCTTTTAATGAAAAGCAGCCCCAAAATCATTTCCTTTTCTAAGAAAGAGCAGCCTGCAAAATTAAGCTGCAGACATAGACAAGCAAGCTAGAAGTTTGCAGGGGTGAATGCCAGCAGTTGTGCCAACAAGAAAAGGCTACCTGGGACTAGGTATGTTCAAAATGCTGGCTCCATGTTCCCTTCCCTTTGCCAGCCACGTGTACAGTAAGGAGCAGACAACACAGCACCAGCCAAGTGGAAAGCCCATTTGCATAATAAGATTAGGGTGGGATGGCCATCCTTCCCTGCACGCTATGTAAACATCACACCTGGTCGAACCAATCTGTGGACTCTACATTAATCAGATACTGCTTCCTCAAGCCTGCCTGTAAAATCCAATGCACTATGCCGTGGGTCAGATTTCCCCTTCAAGCGCCCCTCTGTCTCACAAGAGAGATGTGTTCTCCTTCCTCTTTCTTTTGCTGATTAAACCTCTGCTCCTAAACTCACTCCTTGTGTGTATCTGTGTTCTTAATCTTCTTGGCATGAGACTTCGGGTATTTACCCCAGACAACAATTCTGCTTCACCATCACATGTTATGTGGTGGGTTCTAGATATCCTCACCAATTGTATATATTCCATCTTTTATTCTTATGGGAAAAACTTCTCTTTCTTGGTATAAAAAAACTTTATTTTATCTGCTAATAAAGAGTTGGTGTCAATTTGTCAGCATGTAAAGTTGATCATGGAGTATAGTCTCATGTGGGTTATTTCTATATGTTGCCCTTTACTCTTTGTCAGTATTTTTGGCTGTTATTTGGATATTTCACTCTGAATTAAAGAGAGATCTGTGACAGGATAATGTCTTGTGTCTAATCTGGGGGAGAAAGCATCCGGTCTCACCATCAAGTATAATGTTAGTTATGGGCTTTTAATAAATGCCTTAAAGCAGGTTTAAAAAAAAAGAAGAAGAAGGCTGAGCACAGTGGCTTGTGCCTGTAATCCCAGCACTTCGGGAGGCTGAGGCTGGCAGATAATGAGATCAGGAGTTCAAGACCAGCCTGACCAACATGGTGAAACCAAGTCTCTACTAAAAATACAAAAACTAGCTAGGCGTGGTGATGCGCGCCTGTAATCCCAGCTACTCAGGAGGCTGAAACAGGAGAATCACTTTAACCTGGGAGGCGGGGTTTGCAGTGAGCCAAGATGGTGCCACTGCTCTCCAGCCTGGGTGACAGAGCAAGACTCTGTCTCAAAAAATAAATAAATAAATAAATAAATAAATAAATAAATAAATAAATAAAAGAAAATTTCTACTTCTCATACTTCTGGTTTTGTTGCCTCCACCTCCTGTACTGCATAGCTGACTCTCTTGTTTATTCTCTAATTGCTACCAATTGAAAAAGGAATTGCAGCAACTACCCAGATCAGAGATTGGCAAACTGTGCCCCATTGGCCAAATCATTCCCCTGTTTATTTTGTATAAATTAAAAGTATTAGAATAAAGCCATGCCCATTTACCTATTGTCTATGATTACTTTCATACTGCAACATCAGAGTTGAGAAACTGCAACAGACAGTATGGTCCCTAAAGACTAAAATATTTATTATCTAGCCCTTTACAGAAAAAGTTTGACAATGCCTAGTCCAGTCCAACCAAAATATGAGGTATAGACATTGGTGTGCTAGAAATCTAGAAATGTTAAACTGGGGGCTGAGGGGAGTACTGTTTTGTGGCACGCCCATTTCCTTAGTGTAAACACTTCCACCATGGCCAATTTCAAGCCACCAGTATAAGGTCAGTGACTGTGGAGTTGGGGAGAGATGTGCATGGTTGGGCTCTCAAGTCAGTGCAAGCCTATTCCAGCACACCACTGAGTATAGAAATCACCCTGTCTGGAAGCTGTAAGTAAACACAGCAGGAACTATAAACCTTGAATTCATGCAAAACCCTCCTTGAAGTTGCCCAGTCAGAGGCCTAAGCTCCAAATGTTTTCTAACCAACCAAGAGCTCACCTTTTCTGGCTCCTTTTCTAGTTCCTTTTCTGGCTACATTTGTGATAAAGTTTAAGTGTCTATTTGGAGCTGTTCTTTACATATAACAATTTTTTTAACCCTCACAAAAACCTTCAATTATGAACCCATTTAACAGATGAGAATATTGAAACTAACAGATGTTATGGAATTTGACCAAGAAAAGAAATTGTTGAAAAGCCTGCACAACAAAGCAGTTGATTTAGGCCATTCCCTTGCTTGCCAAGTCATGTTTCTGTAGTCTTGTTTCCCTTTCCATTGTGATGAAGATCGAAAATATTGATGCAAGAGTACTTTTTCCCCAGATTCAAGAGAGGAAGAGTCACTTGCTTCCTGCATTGTGCTCATCAGGAAAATTGAAAGAGGAGAGACTGTATTCATAGGAAAAGAGGCAAAGAATAAAAGAATGGGTCTAGGGGTGGGGAGGAGTGGAATAGAGCCTGGAGGAAAGAGAAAGATAGGAGCTAGCATGAGTTGAGCCTTTAAAGGATTTTGAGAGAGAGAAGAGAAGATATAAGGGGCAGCTGCCACAGTGTGATATGCAAGGTGCTGAGAGAGAACAGAGAAAGAGGATTTTAGACAATTTTGCTACATATAAAGGTATTTCCATCAGGAGCCTTGTTGAAAAGACATCAGTGAAAGCTAAATGGCTTTTCTAGGGATTTTGTTTTTTATATTAGCCTAATACTTTTTTAATGCAACACTGTGTTGAGACTATTCAGAATGTGCTAAGATTAATATGTTATCCATTCCATCGAATACTGAAGAGAATGAAATCCTTTTCTTTCAAAGACAAAGCAGTTGTGTTGTGGCTTTTATTTTCCACAATAGAAGGGAGTCATCAATGCACTCAGTACAGACATCAGAATAAGGCAAAATCTAGAACTTCGTGGTTGAGCAGATGAAGCCCATTGTCTCCAAACGAGCCTCTTCAAAGGAACAGAACAGAGCCCACCATGTGTCGGGGCTATAAAAGGTGACAGAGTCTCAGTTGCCATCCATAAGAAGTGCACAGCCTGGCAAGAGAGACCAGACACATAAATGACTATAGGAAATAGCTGCTGTGACACTCTATAAAGTGATATGTCAAGAGCCTCTGCATTCCTGCCTGGACTGTCTTCCACCTTTGTATTGCATATTGAGGTTTAGTGTCTGTGCACAGGCAGGCTGTTAACTATAGTCACAGTCAGCCCTATTTTTAACAGGCATAAAGCGGGAACATTTCTTACATGAACTGTCTACCCATCTAAGTCTTTTTTTTCTTTATTGACACATTCCTCCCAACTCCTTCCCCCACACACACACCTGCTTGGGACACAATTGTGTGGGGATGTGATGCTTGGAATTGCAGCAGCTATATGGTGAGCCAAAAAAAGAGTCAAGAGAATATTAGAGACACCAACCCAATGTCCTGACATAGTAAAGCTCCTGAGTGAACCAACCACAGAGTCACCACTTTCTAGATTTCCCATGTGAAATAACAGTCTCTACTATATAAGCTACTTGAATGCTGGCTCTGCAATTTACCCACTGTGTGAGCTTAAGCAAATTATTCAACCTCTTGGTACCTATTTCTTCACGTTTAAAAATGTTCATAATAATAATAATACAGGGTTGTTGTGACAAATAAGTTAATACATGTAAACACAGTATATTTCTTAAACCACAGTTAAGTGATCAATAAATATTAGTTATTACTAGTACTAGTTGGGTATTTTGCTGCTTATAGACATAAACTATTTCTAACACAGACATTTACTTTAAAATGTAAATGACAGGAAACAACAGATGCTGGAGAGGATGCAGAGAAATAGGAACACTTTTACACTGTTGGTGGGATTGTAAACTAGTTCCACCATTATGGAAAACAGTATGGCAATTCCTCAAGGATCTAGAACTAGAAGTACCACATGACCCAGCCATCCCGTTACTGGGTATATACCCAAAGGATTATAAATCATGCTGCTATAAAGACACATGCACACATATGTTCATTGCGGCACTATTCACAATAGCAAAGACTTGGAATCAACCCAAATGTCCATCAGTGACAGACTGGATTAAGAAAATGTGGCACATATACACCATGGAATACTATGCAGCCATAAAAGAGGATGAGTTTATGTCCTTTGTAGGGACATGGATGCAGCTGGAAACCATCATTCTCAGCAAACTATCGCAAGAACAGAAAACCAAACACCGCATGTTCTCACTCATAGGTGGGAACTGAACAATGAGATCACTTGGACTCGGGAAGGGGAACGTCACACACGGGGGCCTATCATGGGGAGGGGGGAGGGGGGAGGGATTGCATTGGGAGTTATACCTGATGTAAATGAAGAGTTGATGGGTGCTGATAAGTTGATGGGTACAGCACACCAACATGGGCACAAGTATACATATGTAACAAACCTGCACGTTGTGCACATGTACCCTATAACTTAAAGTATAATTTAAAAATATATATATAAATGATCGGTAGTAGCTTCCAGCATTATTATGCAAGCTTATAACACACCATTCTTTAACAGAAGTTAGTGAGTATTTATTGAGCCCTTTTTTTTTTTCATTTTTGTTTTTCTTTTTTTTTTTATTATTATACTTTAAGTTCTAGGGTACATGTGCATA
>NW_022304072.1:0-1337 GCF_002776525.5 Piliocolobus tephrosceles | reverse complement strand
ATGGACTCATGACTCAGAAAAGAGTTAAGGGAAATTTTCATTGGGACGACAACACATAACTTGAAATCTGAATATGAAAATATTACTATTTAAATAATTTGTAATAGTGCTGAAGGTGCTATATTGGATAAAATAAACATCTGGTCATATCACTAGATAAAATCCTCCAGTGGATTTTATCACAATGCAAATGAGAGACCACTGGAGGGTACTGTAGATAGAATACTTTGAACAGATATAGCATAGGTCATTTTAATTTTGTGAAAAATAAGCCACAAGACCTTATTTGCAAAGCAACTTACATTTAACTTATATTAAGAAGGGCAAAAAAGTCATGCCTCAAAGGCAAAATGTATAATATGGGGAAGAGGAAGGAAGGCTCATGTGTTCATTTGGCTTTGTAGCCTCAAAATAGTTATCACGCCTTCCAAAGGATGCTCACATTACAGTTGGCCAAAACCAGTTTGCAATATTTTAATGACAGTCTCCTCAAACGTAAATCCAAGCTTAAAAATGACTGTTAAGTCTTCTTTATGAATAATTTGTCACTTGTTTCTTTATATAAAAAATTTCTATGGGCATTTCACGTGATGCTTATAGATTTGTATTTGTACTAATTGTAACATATAATCAGAAAATATAGTTTCTGATTTCAAAAATAACAAGTTGGAAATTCAACATAGCGCTCTCTGATCCTGATAGAGTAACAAGAAAGACAAAAATGTAAAAATCTCTGCAATTTATACTCTACATTTCAGTTCTGCAGTAATGTATTAGGTTGTTCTATTTGTGTATGGAAACAAATGAACAAAAAATAGTGAATAAGGAGAACAGAGTGATTTTGTGAAATATAAAAATGTATATTTATTTTTGTTTCAAGCACAATTCTGCAGTGCTTGTCATACATCTCCCATAAAATGCAGAAAGAGCAGTTTTTCATTGGTTACGTGATGGGAATGAGGCAGTCAAGCTTAGGACACATAGGATTCAAATTATAAACACTAATGAATACTCTGGAATTTGGAATTCTCATTAGAGACGTGTCTATGCATTAAGCCGAACATTCTAAAAGAAGACAGAAATAGTTTTTTAAATCCTGTTTCTGCTACTTGTTCACCGTGTGGATTCAGACAATTACCTAACCTCTCTGATCTGCAAAGTGAGAATAACAACATCTAATTGACAGGATTATGTTTGGGCATAGTTAAGATATTGCAGGTAAAACGCTTGGCATAAAGAGGCTTGGCAGAACTCCATCTTAGGCAATAGAATATCAATCAAAAGGTAACACAAGTTTACCAAAGCTAGCATTTATGTAAGCGTTATTTCTATATTTT
>NW_022304071.1:1927-9490 GCF_002776525.5 Piliocolobus tephrosceles | reverse complement strand
AGAATTATGTATAATTCAAGAAAACTTCCTTCACCTTTCTATGGAGGTAGACAGCCAGATACAGGAAATTCAGAGGACACCTATGAAATACTATACAAGGGGAAACATTAGCAAGGCATATAGTTATCAGACTATCCAAGGCCAACACTAAAGAAAAAATCTCTTTTTTGGTTTTTTGTTTATTTGTTTGTTTTCTGAGACAGTCTCACTTTGTCGCCCAAGGCTAGAGTGCAGTGGCACGATCTCGGCTCACTGCAACCTCTGCCTCCTGGGTTCAAACAATTCTCCTGCCTCAGCCTCCCGAGTAGCTGGGATTACAGGCACATACCACCATGCCCAGCTAATTTTTGTATTTTTAGTAGACATGGGTTTTCGCCATGTTGGCCAGGCTGGTCTCAATCTCTTGACCTTGTGATCCACATGCCTCAGCCTCCCAAAGTGCTGGGATTACAGGCATGGGCCACCATGCCCAGCCCAAGAAAAAATCTTAAAGGCAACTAGAGAAGAGTCAAATCACCTTAAAGGAAAACCCATCATACCAACGGCTGACTTTTCAGTTGACCTTCTACAAGTCAGAAAACACTATGGGCCTATTTTTACCCTCCTTAAGGAATAAAAATCCAACCAAGAATTTTATACCCTTCCAAACTTAACATCACAAATGAAGGAGAAATCAAGTCTTTCCCAGAAAAGCAAACACTAAAGGAATTTGTCACCTCTAGATTGGTCCTACAAGAAGTTTTCAAAGGAGTTCTAAACACAGAAATGAAAGGATGATACCATCATAAAAGGACACATAACCACAAAGCTCACAGATCTCAGAAAACAATTGAAAAATTGAAACTCCAAAACAACTAGCTAACAACACTATGACAAAAACAAAATGTCGTATATCAATGCTACCCTTAAATGTAAAGGGTTAAATGCTCCTCTTAAAATATACAGATTGGACTGGGTGCAGTGGCATATATATATACAAAGTAGCAAATTGGATAATAAAACAAGACCCAACTATCTTCTGCCTACAAGAGACCCACTTACTGGCCAAAGATACCTTCAGACTCTAAGTAAAAAGATGGAAAAAGTAGAATGATTTATAATCCTTTGGGTATATACCCAGTAATGGGATTGCTGGGTCAAATGGTATTTCTAGTTCTGGATCCTTGAGGAATTGCCACACTGTCTTCCACAATGGTTGAACTAATTTACAGTCCTACCAACAGTGTAAAGGCATTCCTATTTCTCCACATCCTCTCCAGTATCTGTTGTTTCCTAGCTTTTTAATGAGCACCATTCTAACTGGTGTGAGATGGTATCTCATTGTGCTTGATTTGCATTTCTCTAATAAACAGTGATGATGAACTTTTTTTCATATGTTTGTTGGCTGCGTAATGTATTCTTTTGAGAGGTGACTGTTCATTTCCTTTGCCCACTTTTTTATGGGATTGTTTGTTTTTTTCTTGTAAATTTGTTTAAGCTCTTTGTAGATTCTGGATATTAGCCCTTTGTCAGATGGATAGATTGCAAAAATTTTCTCCCATTCTGTAGGTTGCCTGTTCACTCTGATGATAGTATGCACACATATGTTTATTGTGGCACTGTTCACAATAGCAAAGATTTGGAACCAAGCCAAATGCCCATCAGTGATAGACTGGATATAGAAAATGTGGCACATATACACCATGGAATACTATGCAGCATTCAAAAAAATGAGTTCATGTCCTTTGCAGGGACATGGATGAAGCTGGAAACCATCATTCTCAGCAAACTATCACAAGAACAGAAAACCAAACACTGCATGTTCTCACTCGTAAGTGGGAGTTGAACAATGAGAATACATGGACACAGGGATGGGAACATCACACACCAGGGTGTGTCGGGGGGTGAAGGGCTAGGGGAGGGATAGCATTAGGAGAAATACCTAATGTAGATGATGGGCTGATGGGTGCAGCAAACCACCATGGCACGTGGATACCTATGTAACAAACCTGCACATTCTGCCCATGTACCCCAGAACTTAAGATATGGTAAAAAAAAAAAAAAAAAAAAAATTTAAATAAAGAAACAAAAAAATGAAGAAAAAAAAACAAATGGAAAAAGATACATCAAACAAATGAAAAAAAATAAGAAAAAAAGAAAGCAGGAAAAACTATTTTCATACCAGGTAAAAGAGACTTTAAAACAAGAACCGTAAAAAATAAAAGACAAAGAGGGGCATTATATAATACTAAAGGTTTCAGCATGGCAAGGAGATTGGACAATCTCAAATATATATTCATCCAATACTGGAGCACCCAGATTCCCAAAGCAAATACTAATAGTCCTGAAAAAACAGATTTATAGGAATAAAATAATAGCGGGAGACATCAAAACCTCACTAACCTCACTATACAAATCATCAAGATAGAAAATCAACAAAGAAGGCCAGGTGTGGTGGCTCATGCCTGTAATTTCAGCACTTTGGCAGGCCGAGGTGGGTGGATCACCTGGGGTCAGGAGTTTGAGACCAGCCTGACCAATATGATGAAACCCCTTCACTACTGAAAATACAAAAATTAGCCAGGCATAGTGGCATGTGTCTGTAATCCCAGCTACATGGGAGGCTGAGGCAGGAGAATTGCTTGAAGCTGGGAGGCAGAGGTTGCAGTGAGCCGAGATATTGCCATTGCACTCCAGCCTGGGCAACAAGAGCAAAACTTCATCTCAAAAAAACAAAAAAAAAAAGAAAAGAAAAGGAAAGAAAATCAGCAAAGAAACTCTGGACATAAACTATAGACCAAATGGACCTAATAGACATTTACAGGACATTTCAGCCAATGACTTCAGAATATACATTCTTCTCATTTGTGCTTGTAACATTGTCTAAGATTGACCACATGCCTCATTATAAAGCAAGTCTCAACAAATTCAAATAAATCAGATTTATATCAAGCATCTTCTCAGACCACAGTGGAATAAAATTAGAAACCAATACCAAGAGGTATGTTCAAAATTATGCAAGTACATGGAAACTAAACAACTTTTTTTAGAGTGACTCCTGGATAAACAATAAAAACAAACAAGAAATAAAAAGAAGTTCTTTGAAATGAATGAAAAAATAGAGATACAACATACCAAAACTTCTGCAATGCAGCAAAAGCAGTAATAGGAGGAAAGTTTATAGTATTAACCATGTACATCTCATGTTCTTTGCAGGGAGATGAATGGAGCTAGAGGCCATTATCCTTAGCAAACTAACACAGGAACAGAAGACAAAATTCTGCATGTTCTCACTTATAAGTGGGAGCTAAATGATCAGAACACATGAACACATAGAGGGGAACAACACACACTGGGGCCTATCAGAGGGTGAAGGGTGGGAAGAGGGAAAGGTTCAGGAAAAATAACTAACGGGTACTAAGCTTAATACCTGGATGATGAAATAATTTGTACAAAAAACCCCCATAACACAATTTCACCTATGTAACAAATCTGCACATGTACCCCTGAACTTAAAAGTAAAACAAAAACAAAAAAAAAAACAATTAGAAAGATCTTATACTAACAATGTAATATTACACCTCAAAGAACCAGGAAAACAAGAACCAATCAAAATCAAAGCTGGCAGAAAATAAATGAAAAAGATCAGAGCAAAACTAAATGAGATTGAAGCCAAAAGAGAACGATACACAGAATCAATGAAATGAAAGGTTGATTCCTTGAAAGAATTTTAAAAATTGAGAGACCATTAGCTAGGCTAACCATGGAAAAAGGAAAGAAGATTCAAATTAGCACATTTAGAAATGATAAAGGTGACATTATTACTGGTAGCACAAAAATACAAAAGATCATCAGAAACTACTATGAACACCCCTATGCATACAAACTAGATAACCTAGAGGAAATGGCTAAATTCCTGGAAACATACAGACTCCCAAGATTGAACCAGGAAGAAATAGAAATCCTGAAGAGACCAAAAACAAGTAATGAAATTGAAACAGTAATAAAAAAAAACTTCCAAAAACAACAACAAAAGTCCAAGGTTAGTTGAATTCACAGCTTAATTTTGCCAGATACAAAGAATACCTGGTACCAATCTTAATGAAATTATATCAACAACTTGAGGAGAAGAGATCCCTCCCTAATTCATTCTATGAACCCAGGGTCACCCTGATACTAAATCCAGGCAAGGCCACAGTAAAAAAAGAAACCTACAGGCCAATATGCCTGATAAACATAGATGCAAAAATCCTTAACAAAATTCAAGCAAACCAAATCCAACAGCACATCAAAAAGATAATTCATCATGATCCCATGGATTTGTTTCAGGGATGCCAGCACTGTCCAACATATGTAAATCACTAAATATGATTCACCACATAATCAGAACTAAGAATAAAAACTATATATGATCATCTCAATAGATGTAAAAGAGGATTTGATAAAATCCAATATCCCTTCATTGCTAAAAGTCCACAACAAACTAGGCATTGAAGGAACATACTTCAAAACAATAAGAGCCAGGCCAGGCGTGGTGGCTCAAGCCTGTAATCCCAGCACTTTGGGAGGCCGAGACGGGCAGATCACGAGGTCAGGAGTTCCAGACCATCCTGGCTAACACGGGGAAACCCCGTCTCTACTAAAAAATACAAAAAGCTAGTCGGGCGAGGTGGCTGGCGCCTGTAGTCCCAGCTACTCGGGAGGCTGAGGCAGGAGAATGGCGTAAAAACCCGGGAGGCGGAGCTTGCAGTGAGCTGAGATCGGCCACTGCACTCCAGCCCGGGCGACAGAGCGAGACTCCGTCTCAAAAAAAAAAATAAGAGCCGTATATGATAAACCCACAGACAATATTATATTCAACGGAGAAAATTTGAAAGCATTTCCCCAAGATCTGAAACAAGATGAAGATCTACACTATCACCGCTCTTTTTCAACATGGTTCTGTAAGTCCTAGCCAGAGAAATCAGGAAAGAGGAAGAAATAAATGGCATTCAAATTGGAAAAGAGGAAGTCAAAGTACCTCTTTGTTGATGACATTATTTTATACCTATAAATTGACTCCTCTAAAAGACTTCTAGACTTGATGAACTACTTCAATAAATTTGCAGAATACAAAAGTAATGGGCTGGGTGTTGTGGCTCATGACTGTAATCCCAACACTTTGGGAAGCAAAGCAGGCAGATCACAAGGTCAAGAGTTTGAGACCAGCCTGGCCAACATGGTGAAACCCTGTCTCTACTAAGAAGACAAAAATTAACTGAGCATGGTGGTGCATGCCTGTAATCCCAGCTACTCAGGAGGCTGAGGCAGGAGAATTGATGGAACCCGGGAGGCAGAGGTTGCAGTGAGCTGAGATTGGGCCACCACACTCCAGCCTTGGTGACAGAGCAAGACTCCAAAAATAAATAAATAAAAGACAAAAAGAAGCCACCTCAGGCCAGGTGTGATGGCTCACGCCTGTAATCCCCGCACTTTGAGAGGCCGAGACGGGTGGATCACTTGAGGTCAGGAGTTTGAGGCCAGCCTGGCCAACATGATGAAACCCCTGCCTCTACTAAAAATACAAAAATTAGCCGGGGGCAGTGGCAGACACCTGTAATCCCAGCTACTTGGGAAGCTGAGACGGGAGAATCACTTGAATTCCGGAGACGGAGGTTGTAGTAAGCTGAGATCACACCACTGCACTCCAGCCTGGGTGACAGAGCAAGATTCCATCTAAAAAAAAAAAAAGTTATGTACAAAGATTTGTAACATTTCTATACACCAATAATCTTCAAGCTGAGAATGAAATCAAGAAATCAATCCCATTTACAATAGTCACAAAAAATAAAATACTGAGGAATACATTTAACTAAAAAGGTGAAGGATCTCTAAAAAGACAGCTACAAAATCCTAATTAAGAAATTGTAGGCCAGGCACGGTGGCTTACGCGTGTAATCCCAGCACTTTGGGAGGCCCAGGTGGAAGGATCACAAGGTCAGAAGATCGAAACTATCCTGGTTTCACCTAACATGGTGAAACCCCATCTCTACTAAAAATACAAAAAAAAAAAAAAAAAAAAAAAAAAATTAGCCAGGCATGGTGGCAGGTGCCTGTAGTCCCAGCTACTCCAGAGGCTAAGGCAGGAGAATGACATGAACCAGGGAGGCAGAGCTTGCAGTGAGCTGAGGTCACGCCACTGCACTCCAGCCTGGGCAACAGTGCGAGACTGCATCTCAAAAAAAAAAAAAAAAAAAAATAGAAATTGTAGACTGGGTGCAGTGGCTCATGCCTGTAATCCCAATACTTTGGGAGGTCAAGGTGGTGGATCACCTGAGGTCAGGAGTTTTGAGACCAGCCTGACCAATGTGATGAAACCTCGTCTCTACTAAAAATACAAAAATTAACTGGGTATGGTCATGGGCACCTGTAACCCTGGCTACTCGGAAGGCTGAGGCAGGAAAATTGCTTGAACCTGGGAGGCAGAGGTTGCAGTGAGCAAAGATCATGCCACTGCACTCCAACCTGGTCCACAGAGTGAGACTCTGTCAAAAAAAAAGAAAAGAAAAGAAAGAAATTGTAGATGAGAAACAAATGGATAAATATTCCACGTATTGGAAGAATTCATATGATTAAAATGACCATATTTCCCAAAACAATCTACAGATTCAATGCTGTCACCATCAAATTACTAATGTCGTTTTTTCACTGAATTATAAAAAACAATCCTAAAGTTTATATGGAACCAAAAAAGAGGCCAAATAGCCAAAGCAATTGTAAGCAAAATGAACAAATCCAGAAGCCTGACTTCAAATTATACTACAAAACTACAGAAACTAAAACAGCATGGTACTGGTACCAAAATAGATACATTGATCAAAGGAACAGAGTAGAGTATCTAGAAATAAAGCCACATACCTTCAACCAACTAATCTTTGAAAAAACTCTCAAACATAAGCAATGTGGAAATAACACCCCATTCAATAAATAGTGCTGGGAAAATTAGCTAGCCATATGCAGAAAAGTGAAAGTGAACTCCTACCTATCACCATATACAAAAATTAACTTAAGATGGAGTAAAGACCTAAATGTAAGACCTGAAACTACAAAAATTCTAGAAGAAAACAGGAAAAACTCTGAGACATTGGCCTAGCAAAAAATTTATGATGAATACCCCAAAAGTAAATGTAATAAAATCAAAAATAAACAACTGGGACTTAACTAAAAACCTTCTGCACAACAAAAGAAATAATAAACAGAGTAAACAGACAACCTACAAAACAGGAAAAAGTATTTGCAAATTAGGCCTCTGAAAATGCAAACATGTCCAGAATCTACAAGAAACTCAAATAACTGAAGAACAAAGAAACAACCCCAATAAAAATGGGACAATTCACACAAACATACTTCTCAAAAGTGGAACTACGAGTGTCCAAAAAAAATTTAAAAAAAAAAAAAGCTCAACATTACTAATCATCAGAGAAATGCAAATTAAAACCACAGAGATATCATCTTACACCAGGCAGAATAGGTATAGTAAAAAGACAAAGGCCAGGCACGGTGGCTCATGCCTGTAATCCCAGCACTTTGGGAGGCTGAGGCAGG
>NW_022304071.1:0-1917 GCF_002776525.5 Piliocolobus tephrosceles | reverse complement strand
AAAAAAAAAAAAAAGACAACAAGAAAAAAACCAGATGTTGATGAATATGCAAAGAAAAGGGAACACTTATACACTGCTAGTGGGAATGTAGATTTATTCAACTGCTATGAAAAACAGTATAACTATATCTCAAGGTACTAAAAATAGAGCTACCGTTAAACCCAGCATCCTTATTACTGTATATCTGCCCAAAAGAAATCTTTATATAACAAACACACCGAGGGGTGGCTGACAAGATGGCCGAATAAAAACAGCTCCAATCTGCAGCTCTGAGCAAGATCAATGCAGAAGACAGGTGATTTCTGCATTTCCAACTGAGGTACCTGGCTCATCTCACTGGGACTGGTTAGACAGTGGGTTCAGCCCATGGAGTATGAGCCGAAGCAGGGTGGGGCATTGCCTCACCCAGGAAGTGCAAGGGGTCGAGGAACTCCCTCTCCTAGCCAAAAAAACCCTGGAGGGACTGTGCTGTGAGGAACATTGCATTCTGGCCCAGATACTATGCTTTTCCCACAGTCTTCACAACCCACAGACCAGGAGATTCCCTCCGGTGCCTACGCCACCATGGCCCTGGGTTTCAAGCACAAAACTGGGTGGCCACTTGGGAAGACACCGAGCTAGCTTCAGGAGTTTTTTTTCATACCCCAGTGGCATCTGGAATGCCAGCGAGACAGAACTGTTCACTCCCCTGGAAAGGGGGCTGAAGCCAGGGAGCCAAGTGGTCTAGCTCAGCGGATCCTGCCCCCACAGAGCCCAGCAAGCTAAGATCCACTGGTTTGGAATTCTCGCTATCAGCACAGCCGTCTGAAGTCAACCTGAAATGCTCAAACTTGGTGGGGGGAGGGGCGTCCGCCATTACTGAGACTTGAGTAGGCGGTTTTCCCCTCACAGTGTAAACAAAGCCACCAGGAAGTTCAAACTGGGCGGAGCCCACCACAGCTCAGCAAAGCCATTGTAGCCAGACTGCCTCTCTAGATTCCTCCTCTCTGGGCAAGGCATCTCTGAAAGAAAGACAGCAGCTCAGTCAGGGGCTTATAGATAAAACTCCCATCTCCCTGGGACAGAGCACCTGGGGAAAGGAGTGACTGTGGCAGCAGCTTCAGCAGACTTAAACGTTCCTGCCTGCCAGCTCTGAAGACAGCAGAAAACCTCCCAGCATAGTGCTCAAGCTCTGCTAAAAGACAGACGGCCTGCCCCCATACCTCCTGACTGGGAGACACCTCCCAGCAAGGGTCGCCAAACGACTCATACAGGAGAGCTCCAGCTGGCATCTAGCAGGTGCCCCTCTGGGACAAAGCTTCCAGAGGAAGAAACAGGAAGCAATCTTTGCTGTTCTGCAGCCTCTGCTGGTGATACCTAGGCAAACAGGCTCTGGAGTGGACCTCAGGAAACCTCCAGCAGACCTGCAGCAGAGAGGCCTGAGTATCAGAAGGAAAACTAACAAACAGAAAGGATTACCATCAACATCAACAAAAAGGACGTCCATAGAGAAACCCCATCTGAAGGTCATCAACATCAAAGGCCAATGGTGGATAAATCCACAAAGATGAGGAAAAATCAGTGCAAAAAGGCTGAAAATTCCAAAAACCAGAATGCCTATTCTCCTCCAAAGGATCACAGCTCTGTTAGGCAGGAATCTAGACCCAACATGGCGGCGTTACCTGGCGTAGCAAGCCTTTTGTTAAAGACTCCCTTCACCCTTGTACACACCCGCAGACTTACATGTGCCAGAGTTCTGGCTGGGCAACCACACTCCCCCATGACCTGCAGCTCACCTGCATTCCACAAGTTCGTAAACAGCAGTTTCGGTTAACAGTTTCCAAAGATCCCTTCCCCATGACCCTTACTCAACTCCTGCCCTAGCAGTTTCAAGACCCCCCAGGCCCTGTTTGCACAACCAGCTTCCCTACCTCTCAG
>NW_022304070.1:0-1329 GCF_002776525.5 Piliocolobus tephrosceles | reverse complement strand
GATTATACATGTTTCTATATAAGCCAGTTTTGGAGGACACCAGCATAATTTAGGACTGAGTTGAGCTATAGGCAGACTTGAACTTTTGCTGAAAAGAGCAGAAAATATTGTATACTGTCTTGCCCAGGTAAAATAGACAGTAACTAGGCAACCAAAACTAAAAACAAGACAAAACAAAACTAGAAACTAGTTTGGTAAAGCCCTTGTTACGCTCTGTGGCACATACCCCATTTTGATCTTACCATATATGTAGTAAGTTGAAAGGTAGAACCTAGAAAGATATGCCCAAATCCCCAACATCTGTGAAATGTTAACCTATTCGAGAAACGGGTTTTGCAGATATAATAAAGTTCAAATCTTGAGATATGATCATCCTGGATTACCTGGGCAGGCCCTAAATCTAATGAGAAATGTTCTTCTAACAGAAAAAAAAAAAGAAAACAGATGTCACAGGAAGCAGCAAAGTGAAGACAAAAAGAGCCACAAGCCAAGGAATCCTAAGGATTACCAGGAGCTACAAACCAAGGAATCCTAAGGATTACCAGCAGCCATCAAAAGAAAAGCATGGACTGGGTTCTCTCCGGAGCCTTGGGAGGGAATGTAGCCCTGAGGACATCTTGATTCAAACTCCTGGCTTTTAGGATTGTGAGAAAATGTATTTATATTACTTTAAGCCACACAGTTTGTGGTAATTCGTTACAGCAGCTCGAGGAAACTAATGCAAAATGGTAAATACAAATATACTGAATGGTATATTTAATGGTAAATTAAAATACACCAAGAGAGTCACTTATAGGGAAAAATAAAAGATAGATATTCCATTTAACTGCCTAAGACGACTACAAAGACATATGGATAAAACTTGTTGACAACTTAGAAGGCTGGCTTTGGCAAGATGAAAAGAAGTTCCAGGTGAGAATAATCCATGTGGACATAAATCTTCTCTATATCTACTAAGCAAAACATCTAATGAGAAAGACGATCTCTGTTTTGGTTTATGAAAAATTTTCCATCCATGAAACCCCATAGGGTAAAAGGGCATGTCTAGTGAAAGCTGGGCAGACTTGAGTGACAAAAGTGGTTTCCTGGCAGAAAATAGGTTGGATTTCTGGGAGAGACCAGAGAAAGGGAAAAACAAATTCTGGGTAATCTCTGGTTGTGGGCAACATGGATAAACCATTTACGATTGTCTCCCTGCAGTATAAACAATCTATTGCTCCCCATTAAGATGGCATGGGACACAAAAAACTTTTGCAGTGATTCTTGTGGAGCTGATGGAATATGTGGATTGCACCATATTTTGCTTCTTAATACTGCCTGTTTCAGAAC
>NW_022304069.1:0-7081 GCF_002776525.5 Piliocolobus tephrosceles | reverse complement strand
ACATATGTAACAAACCTGCACGTTATGCACATGTACCCTAGAACTTAGAGTATAATAAAAAAAAAAAGAAAAATAAATAAAAACTAAATTAATTAATTAATTAATTAAAGGTTGGCCGCTGTGGCTCACGCCTGTAATCCCAGCACTTTGGGAGGCCGAGGTGCACAGATCATGAGGTCAGAAGTTCGAGACCAGCCTGGCCAACATGGTGAAATCCCATCTTTACTAAACATACAAAAAAAAAAAAAAAAAATTAGCTGGGCGTGATGGCAGGCACCTGTAATCCCAGCTACTCAGGAGCCTGAGACAGGAGAATGGCGTGAACCCAGGAAGTGGAGGTTGCAGTGAGCCGAGATCTCACCATTGCACTGCAGCCTGGGTGACAGGGCTAGACTCCATCTCTAATTAATTAATTAATTAAAATAAAAAATAAAAAGAGGAAAAAAATGAACTTCAAAGAGCAGATTCCATTTTACAGCTTATCCTTACAAACGATAGGTATATAAGCAGTGGGTCTGCAAGACACTGCTGGGAGGTGGCTGCACAGTTACTCTGATACAGTGATTTCATTAATGAGTTTATAGAGCCTCTGTTGTGTCCTCAGTCAGAGGGATGCGAAGTCCAGCAATTATGTTATCCTGCAGTGCTTGCTCTCAGTGAAGTGCATCTCTCTGTCGACTGTGCAATCTGCTGAAGAATTTAGTCTCATTTAAACCTAGGGCCATCTGCCTATTACTCCTTTGTAAAGAAATATCCACCTTCTGCAAAAATGTCCTCATCCTCTGGACTCACTGAGTCTTTCTATTACAATCTTATACAAAAAGATATTAAATATCAGACCATATTTTGTCATTTTAAGTCTATTTAAAGTGACTATTAAACCTTTATTTTGATACTTGGAAACATAAGGGAAAAAATTACATTCTCAAGCCTACCCACCTACTGTTAGCCTAAGGTATAATTATTGTTATTAGGGATTAGCAACCAAGCAAATGCCTTTTAATTCACAAAAGCTAAAAAGAAGCTGGCTGAAAAGAAGAAATTACTGTTTAACAAGAAAATAATGAATACCATTTCCCAAATCAATGTATCTTTGTATATTTAATAATAAGTATTACATATTGGTATAATATTATTTTGATCATACTTCAAAATAAAGTGCAAAGACATGAAATTTTAGCACAAGTGATTTCAAATATTATAACTCTTTTTTTTTTTTTTTTTTTTTTTTTTTGAGGCGGAGTCTTGCTCTGTTGCCGGGACTGGAGTGCAGTGGCCGGATCTCAGCTCACTGCAAGCTCTGCCTCCCGGGTTTACGCCATTCTCCTGCCTCAGCCTCCCGAGTAGCTGAGACTACAGGCGCCCGCCACCTCGCCCAGCTAGTTTTTGTATTTTTAGTAGAGACGGGGTTTCACCATGTTAGCCAGGATGGTCTCGATCTCCTGACCTCGTGATCCGCCCGTCTCGGCCTCCCCAAGTGCTGGGATTACAGGCTTGAGCCACCGCGCCCGGCCTATAACTCTTTTTTATGACTGTGTTGTTACAACAGGGGTTATATAGAGAATATCAGCATTATAGAGAAGAAATGTTTCTTATCTAAGGTTTGATCATCTCAGTAATGTGTTATCCATTTATCCACAAAGCTTGATGAACCACACTTCTTCAACAGGAAAAGATATAGCTTATGGCATCAGACTTCTCCCTGCACAGATAATTCAGCCAATTCTCACAAAAGCAGATACGGAGAATTATATCATTGTCAAAATGTTCTTAGATTTTTCACATTTGTGAATATTGCTTTCTTCTGGATGAGCAGCCAGGCACCAACTTTGCAAGCTTAAAACACTTTCAACTCTTTTGTATTGGATATTATTTTTTATATAATCTGATAAAAATTATGTTCACAATGTTTAAAATATTCTTATGTATAAATGATTGCAGGATTAAGGCAATATGGGAACTTTGACACATTTGTGTTTTCAAACATGTATCTTTCTTCAAAAGGAAGTTTCTAACTCTGGAGAAATAGCCTTTTGTTGTCATTCCATGTTTATTTATGGAATACAAGAAAATATATTTTATGTCTCATGACAGTGTCTAGGTAAACAACGAAAATCAAAGCAAAACTTCATAACATCACCCACTGAAAACTTACGATAGCTTAAAAGTGACATACATTCTAATAAAAATGCACATGGAGTAAGATGTTTTCTTTTTACTTTTATTTTTAAATGATAAATAATAATTATGTATTTATGGGGTACAAAGTGACATTTTAATATGTGTATACATTATGAAATGACCCAATCAGAGTAATTGGCATATCCACCTCAAATATTTATTATTTCTTTGTGGTAAGAACATTTAAGATCCTCTCTTTCAGCTTTTAGTAGGTGAACTTTAATGGCTGCCCTTTGTGTCAAATATTACGTGTTTCCTAGCACCTCAAACACAGGGTTGCAAGTTTCAGACCATGACAAACATAATCCCAGTGTATGTACAAATCCAAATCTAATACTAATATTAATTTGTCTTTGAGCTTTAAATGTAAAGAAATTAAGAAGTTTAAAGTGACACTGTAAACAAAAAGACTGAAAGGTCACATGGCATGGTAGTAGAAAACATACATTCTGAGGCCTCATTTTCTGAATTGGAATGACTTTTTACTGAGCTGACTTTGTGTCTCTATTTTTACACCTGAAAATAAAGGACACATAGTGTTATCGTGAGGATTAAATGAATTAGCATTTGCAAAGCACTTAGAACCATACCTACCACATAATAAAGACTAGATTAATATTTATTACAAGTAACATTTGACAAACTCACTCAAAACCGCACAACTACATGGAAACTGAACAACCTGCTCCTGAATGCCTACTGGGTAAATAACGAAATTAAGGCAGAAATAAAGATGTTCTTTGAAACCAATGAGAACAAAGACACAATATACCAGAATCTCTGGGACACATTTAAAGCAGTGTTTAAAGGGAAATTTACAGCACTAAATGCCCACAAAGAAAGCAGGAAAGAGATAAACTCGATAACCTAACATCACAATTAAAAGAATTAGAGAAGCAAGAGCAAACAAATTCAAAAGCTAGCAGAAGACAAGAAGTAACTAAGATCAGAACAGAACTGAAGGAGATAGAGAAACAGAAAACTCTTCAAAGAAAATCAGTGAATCCAGGAGATGGTTTTTTGAAAAGATCAACAAAATAGATAGACCGTTAGCCAGACTAATAAAGAAGAAAAGAGAGAAGAATTAAATAGTTGCAATAAAATGATAAAGGGGATATCATCACCGATCCCACAGAAATACAAACTACCATCAGAGAATACTATAAACAACTCTATGCAAATAAACTAGAAAATCTAGAAGAAATGGATAAATTCCTGGACACATACACCCTCCCAAGACTAAACCAGGAAGACGTCCAATCCCTGAATAGACCAATAACAAGTTCTGAAATAGAGGCAGTAATTAATATCTTACCAAATAATAAAAGTCCAGGACCAGATGGATTCACAGCCAAATTACACCAGAGGTACAAAGAGGAGCTGGCACCATTCCTTCTGAAACTATTCCAAACAATTGAAAAAAAGGGAATCCTCCCTAACTCATTTTATAAGGCCAGCATCATCCTGATACCAAAACCTGGCAGAGACACACACACACAAAAGAAAATTTCAGGCCAATATCCCTGATAAACATTGATGCAAAAATTCTCAGTAAAATACTGGCAAACTGAATCCAGCAGCACATCAAAAAGCTTATCCACCACGATCAAGTCAGCTTCATCCCTGGGATGCAAGGCTGGATCAACATACGCAAATCAATAAACGTAATCCATGAAATAAACAAAACAAATGACAAAAACCACATGATTATCTCAATAGATACAGAAAAGGCCTTCAACAAAATTCAACAGCGCTTCATGCTAGCAACACTCAATAAACTAGGTATTGAAGGAATGTATCTCAAAATAATAAGAGCTACTTATGACAAAAACCACAGCCAATATCATACTGAATAGGCAAAAGCTGGAAGCATTCCCTTTGAAAACCGGCATAAGAAAAGGATGCCCTCTCTCACCACTCCTATTCAACATAGTATTGGAAGTTCTGGCCAGGGCAATCAGGCAAGAGAAAGAAATAAAGGGTATTCAATTAGGAAAAGAGGAAGTTAAATTGTCTCTATTTGCAGATGACCTGATTATATGTTTAGAAAACCCCATCATCTCAGCCCAAAATCTCCTTAAGCTGATAAGCAACTTCAGCAAAGTCTCAGGATACAAAATCAATGTGCAAAAATCACAAGCATTCCTATACACCAAATAACAGACAGAGAGTCAAATCATGAGTGAACTCCCATTCACCATTGCTACAAAGAGAATAAAATACCTAAGAATACAACTTACAAGGGATGTGAAGGGCCTCTTCAAGGAGAACTACAAATCACTGCTCAAGGAAATAGGAGAGGACACAAACAAATGGAAAAGCATTCCATGCTCACGGATAGGAAGAATCAATATTGTGAGAATGGCTGTATTGCCCCAAGTAATTTATACATTCAATGCTATCCCCATCAAGCTACCACTGACTTTCTTCACAGAATTGGAAAAAAAAAAAAAAAAAAAAAAACTTTAAATTTCATATGAAACCAAAAAAGAGCCCATATAGCCAAGACAATCTTAAGCAAAAAGAACAAAACTGGAGGCATCTTGCTACCTGATTTCAAAGTATACTAAAATGCTACAGTAACTAAAACAGCATGGTACTGATACCAAAACTGGTGTGTGTGTGTGTGTGTGTGCATACACACACACACATACATACATATATATATGTCACACTGATATATATATCGTATCAGTGGAACAGAACAGAGTCCTCAGAAATAATACCACATATCTACAACCATCTGATCTTTGACAAACCTGACAGAGACAAGAAATGGGGAAAGGATTCCCTATTTAATAAATGGTGCTGGGAAAACTGGCTAGCCATATGCAGAAAACTGAAACTGGATCCCTTCCTTACATCTTATACAAAAATTAACTCAAGATGGATTAAAGACTTAAATGCAAGCCCTAAAACCATAAAAGCCCTAGAAGAAAACCTAGGCAATACCATTCAGGACATAGGCATGGGCAAAGACTTCATGATTAAAACACCAAAACCATGGCAACAAAAGCCAAAATTAACAAACAGGATCTAATTAAACTAAAGAACTTCTGCACAGCCAAAGAAACTATCATCAGAGTGAACAGGCTACCTACAGAATGGGAGAAAATTTTTGCAATCCATCCATCTAACAAATGGCTAATATCCAGAATCTACAAAGAATTTAATTTTACAAGAAAAAAATAACCCCATCAAAAAGTAGGTGAAGGATATGAACAAATACTTCCCCAAAGAAGACATTTATGCAGCCAACAAACATATGAAAAAATGCTCATTATCACTGGTCATTAGAGAAATGCTGATCAAAACCACAATGAGGTATCATCACATGCCAGTTAGAATGGCTATCATTAAAAAGTCAGGAAACAGATGCTGGAGAGGATGTGGAGAAATAGGAATGCTTTTACACTGCCGGTGGGAGTGTAAATTAATTCAACCATTGTGGAAGACAGTATGGTGATTCCTCAAGGATCTAGAACTAGTAATACCATTTGATCCAGCAATCCCATTACTGGGTATATATATAATTCTACTATAAAAAAACATGTACATGCATGCTTTCTGTGGCACTGTTCACCATAGCAAAGACTTGGAACCAACCTAAATGCCCATCAATGATAGTCTGCATTAAGAAAATGTGGCACATATACACCATGGAATACTATGCAGTCATAAAAAAAGGGTGAGTTCATGTCCTTTTCAGGGACATGAATGAAGCTGGAAACCATCATTCTCAGCAAACTAACACAAGAACAGAAAGCCAAACACCGCATGTTCTCACTCGTAAGTGGGAGTTGAACAATGAGAACACATGGACACAGGGAGGGGAACATCACACACTGGGGCCTGTCAGGGGTTGGGAGGCTAGGGGAGGGATAGCATTAGGAGAAATACCTAATGTAGATGACAGGTTGATGGGTGCATCAAACCACCATGACATGTGTATACCTATGTAACAAACCTGCATGTTCTGCACATGACCCCAGCGTCACGCTACCTGACTTCAAACTATACTACAAGGCTACAGTAACCAAAACAGCATGGTACTGGTACCAAAACAGAGATATAGACCAATGGAACAGAACGGAGCCTTCAGAAATAATGCCACACATCTACAACCATCTGATCTTTGACAAACCTGACAAAAACAAGAAATGGGGAAAGGATTCCCTATTCAATAAATGGTGCTGGGAAAATTGGCTAGCCATAAGTAGAAAGCTGAAACTGGGTCCTTTCCTTACTCCTCATACGAAGATTAATTCAAGATGGATTAGAGACTTAAATGTTAGACCTAATACCATAAAAACCCTAGAAGAAAATCTAGGTAGTACCATTCAGGACATAGGCATGGGCAAGGACTTCATGTCTAAAACACCAAAAGCAACGGCAGCAAAAGCCAAAATTGACAAATGGGATCTAATTAAACTAAAGAGCTTCTGCACAGCAAAAGAAACTACCATCAGAGTGAACAGGCAACCTACAGAATGGGAGAAAATTTTTGCAATCTACTCATCTGACAAAGGGCTAATTTCCAGAATCTACAAAGAACTCAAACAAATATACAAGAAAAAAACAAACAACCCCATCCAAAAGTGGGGAAAGGATATGAACAGACATTTCTCAAAAGAAGACATTCATACAGCCAACAGACACATGAAAAAATGCTCATCATCACTCGCCATCAGAGAAATGCAAATCAAAACCACAATGAGATACCATCTCACACCAGTTAGAATGGCAATCATTAAAAAATCAGGAAACAACAGGTGTTGGAGAGGATGTGGAGAAATAGGAACACTTTTACACTGTTGGTGGGATTGTAAACTAGTTCAACCATTATGGAAAAGAGTATGGCAATTCCTCAAGGATCTAGAACTAGATGTACCATATGACC
>NW_022304068.1:259-14156 GCF_002776525.5 Piliocolobus tephrosceles | reverse complement strand
TCTCAGCCCAAAATCTTCTTAAGCTGATAAGCAACTTCAGCAAAGTCTCAGGATACAAAATTAATGTGCAAAAATCACAAGCATTCTTATACACTAGATTCAATCTTCTGCATATGGCTAGCTGGTTACCCCAATGCCATTTATTGAATAAGAAGTCTTTTCCTCATTACTTGTTTCTGTCAAATATTGGAGGGTTGTAGATGTGTGGCCTTATTTCTGGGCTCTCTGTTGTGCTCCACTGGTCTATGTGTCTGTTTTTGTACCAGTACCATGCTGTTTTGGTTGCTGTAGTCTTGTAGCATAGTTTGAAATTGGGTAAGGTAATGCCTCCAGCTTTGTTCTGTTTCC
Source organism: Piliocolobus tephrosceles (assembly GCF_002776525.5). Taxonomy (NCBI): domain Eukaryota; kingdom Metazoa; phylum Chordata; class Mammalia; order Primates; family Cercopithecidae; genus Piliocolobus; species Piliocolobus tephrosceles. Next base: position 13,808 of record NW_022304068.1, on the reverse strand, counting down.
TTAGGATTGCCTTGGGTATTTGGGCTCCTTTTTGGTTCCATATGAATTTTAAAACCATTTTTCTAGTTATGTGAATAATGTCAATAATTTGATAAAAATAGCATTAAATCTGTAAATTTCTTTGGGCAGTATAGTCATTTTAATGATATTGATTCTCCTCTCCATGAACATGGGTTGATTTTCCATTTGTTTGTATCTTCTCTGATTTCTTTAAGCAGTATTTTATAATTGTCACTGTAGGAATTATTCACCTCCCTGGTTGGCTGTATTCTCAGGCATTTTATTCTTTTTGTGCCAATTGTGAAGGGCATTGCCTTTCTGATTTGGCTGTAGATTTGGCTGTTGCTGGTGTATAGGAATGCTAGTGAATTTTGTACATTGATTTTCTATCCCGAAACTTTACAACAGTTGTTTATTAGCTGGAGGAGCTTTTGGGCCAAAACCATGGGTTTTTTTTAAGATGTAGAATCATGTCGTCTGTAAACAGAGATAGTTTGACTTCGTCTCTTCCTGTTTGGATGCTTTATTTTTTTCTCTTGCCCAATTATTCTGGCTAGGACTTCCAGTACTCTGTTGGGTAGAAGTGGTAAGAGAGGGCATTTTTGTCTTCTGTTGGTTTTAAGGTGAATGCTTCCAGCTTTTTCCCATTTAGTTTAACGTTGGCTCTGGACTTGTCATAGATGGCTATTATTATTTTGAGGTATGTTCCTTTAATACCTAATTTATTCAGAGTTTTTAACATAAAGGTGTGTTTAATTTTATTCAAAAAATTTTCTGTGTCTATTGAGATAATTCTGTGCTCTTGTATTTAGTTCTGTTTATATGATGAATCACATATATTGATTTGCATATGTTGAAAAAATCTTGAATCCCAGGGGTGAAGCCTACCTGGTCATAGTGGATTAGCTTATTGATATGCTACTGGATTCAGTTTGCAAGTATTTTGTTGAAGATCATTGCATTACTGTTCATCAAAAATATTAACTTGAAGTTTTCTGATTTTGTTGTGTCTCTGACAGGTTTTGAAGGGATGCTGCTGGGTTCATAGAATGAGTTGGGAAGGAGGTCCTCCTCCTCAATTTTTGGGAATGAATTCTGTAGGAATGTTACCAGCTCTTCTTTGTACATCTGGTAGAATTTGGCTGTGAATCCATCTGGTCCAGGGCTTTTCTTTTGGTTAGTAGGCTATTTATTATTGAATTAATTTCAGAGCTCTCTATTGTTCTGTTAAGGGAACTAATTTCTTTCTGGTTCAGTCTTGGCAAGGTGTATGTGTCCAGGAATGTATCCATTTCTTCTAGGTTTTCTAGTTTATGTGTCTAGAGGTATTCATATTAGTTTCTGATGGTTGCTTCTATTTCTGTGGGGTTAGTAGTAACATGCCTTTCATCCTTTCTAATTGTGTTCATTTCGATCTTCTGTATTTTATTCTTTATTAGTCAAGATAGTGGTCTATATACTTTATTATTATTATTATTATTATTTCAAAAAGACAACTCCTGGATTAATTGATCTTTTAAATGTTTTTTTTTTTTTTTTTTTTTTTTTTTTTTTTTTTTTTTTTTTTTTTTGGCGCTCTATTTCCTTTACTTCAGCTCCAATTTTTGTTATTTCTCATCTTCTGGTAATTTTGGGGTTGGTTTGCTCTTCTTTCTCTAATTCATTCAATTGTGAAGTGAGGTTGTTCACTCGAAATCTGTCTAACTTTTTGATCTGGGCATTTAGTGTTATGAATTTCCATCTTAACACGGCCTTAGCTGTGTCCCAGAGATGCTGTGTCATTGTTCTCCTTATTTTCCAAGAACTTCTTGATTTCTGCCTTAATTTCATTATTTACTGGAAAGTCATTCAGGAGCATGTTGTTTAAGTTCCATGTAACTGCATGGTTTTGAACGATTTTCACAGTTTTGACTTCCATTTTTATTGCACTGTGGCCCAAGAATGTGTTTGGTATGATTTTGGTTCTTTTACTTTGTTGAGGATTGTTTTCTGTCCAATTATGTGGTTAATTTTAGAGTATGTGTTATGCAGCAATTAGAAGGCTATCCTGTTGTTTTGGGGTTGAGAATTCTGTAAAGGTTTATCAGAGTCATTTGTTTCAATGTTGAGTTTAGGTTCTGAATATCTTTGTTAATTTTCTGCCTCAGTGATCTGTCTAATACTCTCAGTGGAGTGTTGAAATCTCCCACTACTACTCTGTGGGAGCCTATGTCTCTTTTTAGGTCTCTAAGAACTTGTTTTATGAATTTGTGTACTCCTGTGTTGGGTGCATATATATGTAAGCTAATTAGCTTTTCTTGTTGAATTGAACTTTTTACCACTATGTAATGACCTTTTTTTCTCATTTTTGACCTTCGTTGGTTTGAAATCTGTTTTGTCTGAAATTAGGATTGCAACCTCTATTTTTTTTCTGTTTTCCATTTACTTGGTAGATTTTCCTCCATCCCTTTATTTTGAGTCTATCTGTGTCACCACATGTGAGATAGGTCACTTGAAGATAGCATACAATAGGGTCATGCTTTTTTATCCAGCTTGCCACTCTCTACCTTTTAAGTTGGTCATTTAGCCCATTTACATTCAAGGTTAATATTGATATGTGTGGATTTGATCCTGTCATTATGCTGTCAGCTAGTTATTATGTTGGCTTGTGTGTGTGGTTGCTTTACAGTGACACTGGTCTGTGTGTTTTGGTGTGTTTCTGTATTATTAATAGCTGGTAGTGGTCTTTTCTTTCTATATTTAGTTCTTGAAAAATCTTTTTTAAGGCAGGTCTGGTGGTAATGAATTTCCTCAACATTTGCTTACCTGAAAAGGATCTTATTTCTCCATCACCTAGGAAACTTGGTTTGACTGGATATAAAATTCTTGGTTGAAGATTTTTTTAAATTAAGAATGTTGAATATAGGTCCCCCAATCTCTTCTGGCTTATAGGGTTTCAGCGAAGTGGTCTGTTGTTAGCCTGATGAGGTTCTTTTTGTAGGTGACCTGCGATTTCTCTCTAGTTGACTTTAACATGCTTTCTTTCATTTTAACCTTGCAAAACCTAACAATTATGTGTCAGATTGGGAATTATCCTTTTTTGTAGAATCTTGCAGGAGTTCTCTGTATTTCCTGAATTTGACTTTTGTCCTCTCTAGTAAAGTTGGAGAAGTTTTCATGGATGACATCCTGAAATACAATTTCCAAGTTGCTTGCTTTCTCCCCCTCCCTTTTAGGGATGCCAATGATTTGTAGATTTTGTCTCTTTATATAATCCCAAACTTCTTGGAGGTAGCAATTTGTTGACTCCCTAGACAGAGCTTCCAAGGGCAATTGGAATTCTCACTGCCACTGCCTCTGCAGTAGAACTGCCCTTACCAGCCTCAGACTAATAAAGGAACAAAGACCCTTTGTACCCTTTCCATGCATTCAATAAGCTGCAGTCAACCCCAGGAGAGGAGGCCAGTCCATCTTATATGGGTTCTTCACACCCTCCACTTCTCATTACCAGTCACAGAACCCCTGGCTTTGACCCACAGTATAGACTCTCCATCTTGGGCTGATTGCACTGAGCAATTATTGACCTGCATCTCTCTGTGGTGGGGCCCCCAGAAAAGAAGCGAAAAGAAGCAAATGATCCTTGGCCATAATCACTACTATTATTCCTTTCTTTGCTGTCTCCAAGTTGGGGAAGGAACAAAAACACTGAGGTCACACAAGAGCCACAATGGGCAGTGCAGAGTACCAAATCATGATCTACAGCCGGCACTCAAAGGGAAGAATAACTCACACTTTAAGAGCATTGAGAAGAAACATGACTGCAACTGTGAGGAAACATAAGGGAGACACACAACTGAGGAAGAGTCTGCCGACTGACCAATAAGCCTGAGTGCCACCTGCTGGATCACACCCTAAAGCTTCAACACTAAAAATATCTCACTGCCATACCCGTCTCTGAAACCAGAGACAAGAAGTCAGCTTCAAATAAAAACCCTTCACAAAGGCTCAGCCCAGTGAAAACACCAAGAAAAGACGTCTATTGACTGTACTCAATCTACACTGCAGTTAAAGAAATACCCACACACAGAGATGAGAAAAAACCAATGCAAGAACTCCAGTAAATCAACTGGGCAGAGTGTTACATGTCCTCCAAATGACCACACAAGCTCTCCAATAAGAGTTCTTAACTTGGCTAAACTCGTTGAAATGACAGAAATAGAATTAAGAATATGGATCAGAACAAAGATTATTAAGATTCAGGAGGATGGCAAAACCCAGTCCAAGGAAAATGAGATTCGCAATTCAGCATTACAGGAACTGAAGGATGAACTAGCTGATATAAAAAAGAACCTAACAGGTCTGACATAGGTAAATAACACAATACAAGAATTTCACAATGCAATTACAAGCATTAACAGCAGAATAAACCAAGTTGAGGAAATAATCTCAGAACTGGAAGACTGGTTCTCTGAAATAAGACAGTTGGACCAAAATTTTAAAAAAGAATTAAAAGGAATAAACACAACCTTTAGCATTTATTTTTAATGATCTCTTAGAATTTCCATTTTTTTCTGCTTAAATTACCTATCTGTGTTCCTTTGGAATTTTTCACTCTCAGGCTTGTTCACAGGGAACTTCCAGCAATCTGTCATTTGTAGTTCAAATTTTCCTTCCCTGGCACTGGTTTTTGCATAGGTTTCTGCTTGTAGGTTTCTGGTCTAGAATATTATGATTCTGTATCTACTTAGATGTCTTTCCAATTTTGGGGGCAGTGATATTCCTATGACCTCACTTCTCTGATGTATCTAAAAAAATTCTTCGTTTTAATTTTAAAGTTCCAGGATACACGTGCAGAACATGCAGGTTTGTTACTTAGGTAAGCCTGTGTCATGGTGGTTTGCTGTATCTATCAACCCATCACCTAGGTATTAAGCCCCACATGCATTAGCCATTTGTCCTGATGTTTTCCCTCCCTTCACCCTCTGACAGGTCTTGGTGTGTGTTGTTCCCCTCCCTGTGTCCATGTGTTCTCATTGTTCGGCTCCCACTTATGAGTGAGAACATACAGTGTTTGGTTTTCTGTTCCTGCATTAGTTTGCTGAGAATAATGGCTTCCAGTTCCATCTACGTATCTGCAAAGGACATGATCTCAATCCTTTCTATAGTTGCACAGTATTCCATGGTGTATATGTACCACATTTTCTTTATCCAGTCTGTTGTCGATGGGCATTTGGGTTGATTCCATGTCTTTGCTACTGTGAATATTGCTGTAATGAATATCTGCGTGCATGTATCTTCAAAATAGAATAGTATATATTCCTTTGGGTATATATCCAGTAATAGGATTGCTGGGTCAAACGGTATTTCTGGTTCTAGATTTCTGAGGAATTGCCACACTGTCTTCCACAGTGGTTGAACTAATTTACACTTCCACCAACAGTGCATAAGCATTTCTTTTTCTCCACAACTTTGTCAGCCTGTCATTTTTTTTGATTTATTGGTAATAGCTATTCTGACTGGTGTGAGATGGTATCTCATTGTGGTATTGATGGGCATTTCTCTGTTGATCAGTGATGTTGACTTTTTTTTTAAAGGGTATGTTAGTGAGTTATTTTGGTGTTGAAGCTTTGGGGTATGATCCAGCAGGTGGCACTCAGGCTTATTGGTCAGTTGGTAGATTATTGTTTAGTTGTGTGGCTCCCCTGTGTTTTCTCACAGTTGCAGTCATGTTTCTTCCCAATGCTCTGAAAGTGTGGGGTCTTTTCTCCCTTGAGTGCTGGCTGTAGATGGTGACTCGGCACTCTGGGCTGCTCACTGCAGCTCTGTTGTGATCTGTGTTTGTGAATGGGATTTCATTTATGGTGTGGCTCTCTGCTTGCCTGTTGTTGGTATATAGAAATGCTTGTGATTTTTGTACCTTGATTTTGTATCCTGAGACTTTGCTGTAGTTGCTTATCAGCTTAAGAAGATTTTGGACTGAGACGATGGGATTTTCTACATATAGGATCTTGTCATCTGCAAACAAAGACAATTTGACTTCCTTTCTTTCTATTTGAATATGCTTTATTTCTTTCTCATTAGACTCCTGGACTATAGATACTTTCAGAATAGGACCTTAGAGATGAGTTTCCCAAAGTCCTTTATTTTTTTTTTAAATGAGGAATCTGAGGCCTCAGAAAGGGAAACAAGTTGCTCTAGGTGGTCTTGTAGGGTAGCTTGGAAGTATCTGGGCTTGAACTCCTGGTGCACTAAAATGTCTTCATAGCCTCCCTTCCCTTCTCTCTTTCAGGGTTAATTTCTCATAGTGAGGCTAGTAGTGTTGGCTTAATTCCCTCCAGTTGTGCCTCTCTCTTCCCAGCAACCTAAAATTTTCATGCCAGCTACATCTTTTTATGGTTGGTAATGTATGTCCAGCACTAAGCCTAGTAAAAATAGTTAATATTTATTGAGCCCATCCTATAAGCGAGATACTCTTCTAAGTTTTTCATGTATGGTAACTCAGTTAATCTTCACAATAACTTCAAGATTGTTATTATTAGTCCAAAGGTACAGGAAAGGAAGTAACTTAGGGTGATTCAGTTAGTAAGTAGAAAGTTCAAATCCAGGTTGTATGGTTGCAGGATCTATGTACTTTAATATGGCTGAAACTGTCTTAGTAAAGTGAAGGCCATTCCCTTCTTTATACACTCATCAGTCTCAAGCCATATTAGTGTTTATCTCTGAATTTTGAGTGGATGATTCCCAATGAAATTTTGAGGACTTACTACTTTTTCTTACTAGCATTTGTACTTAAAAAGAGAAACCTAAAAGAGTGACATTTATTAAGAGTGGAATTTCGAGCACAGTTAAGGAAAATATTTTTTGACAAGAAGTTTTCTTTCATGTCACCTCATATAGTTTTGATATGTGTCCCTGCCCAAATCTCATGTTGAATTGTAATCTCCAATGTTGAAGGTGGGACCTGGTGGGAAGTGATTGGATTATGGAGGCAGATTTCTCCTGAAAGGCTTAGTACCATTTCCTTGGCATTGTCCTCACAATAACGAATAACTTCTCATGAGATCTTGCTGTTTAAAAAGGCATGGAACCCTCACTCTCTTTCTCTTGCTACTGCTTGTGTCATGTAATGTGCCTGCTTCCTCCTTGCCTTTATCCATGATTGGAAGATTCCTGAAGCCTCCTCAGAAACAGGTGCTGCTATGCTGCTTGTACAGCCTGCAGAATCATAAGCAAACCAAAACTCTCTTCTTTATAAGCTACCCAGTCTCAGGTATTTTTATAGCAATGTGACAAAATGGCCTAATTCAGAAAATTGATACTGAGGAGTAGGCCATTGTTATAAAGATACCTGAAAATGTGAAAGCAGCTTTGGAATGGGATAACAGGCAGAGACTGGAAGAGTGTGGAGGACTCAGCAGAAGGCAGAAAGCTGAAAGGAAGTTTGGAACTTCTTAGAAGCTGGTTAAACGATTGTGACCAAAATGCTGATAATGAAGTCCAGGCTGAGGAGGTCTCAGATGGAAATGAGAAACTTATTGGGAACTAGAGAAAAGGTCAAACATGTTATGCCTTAGCAAAGAGCTTGGCCAGATTGTGTCCATGCCCTAGAGACATGTAGAAGTTTGAACTTGAGAGTGATAATCTAAGGTATCTGGCAGAAGACATTTATAAGCAGCAAAGTGTTCAAGAAATGATGTGGCTGCTTCTGGCAGTCTATGCTCAGATGTGGGAGTAAAGAAATAAGTTGGAACTTATATTTAAAAGGGAAGCAGAATGTAAGCATTTGGAGAATTTCCAGCCTGGCCATGTGGTAGAAAAGCAAAGTCCACTTGCAGGAGAAGAATTCAATTATGCTGCTGAGCAACTGCTTATTAGAGAAATTTGTCTAATCAAAAACAAGGCAAGTTCTGATAGCCAAGACAATGAGAAAAAGGCCTTGAAGACATTTCAGAAATCTAAAATGCAGCTCCTCCCATCACAGGCCCTGATGTCTAGGAGAACAGAATGGTTTTGTAGGCCAGGTCCAGGGTTCTGCTCTCCTGTGCATCCTATGGACACTGCTTTCTGCATCCTGGCCACTCCAGTTCCAGCTATGGTTCAAATAGCTGGATACAGCTTGGGTACAGCTTGGACCACTGCTTCAGATAGTGTAAGCCATAAGCTTTGGCAGCTTCAATGTGGTGTTAATCCTGCAGGCGCACAGAGTGCAAGAGTTAAGGCTTGGGATCCTCTGCCTAGATTTCAGACGATGTATAGAAAAGCTTGTGCATCGAGGAGGAAGTCCACTGCAAGGGTGGAGCCCTCACAGAGAACCTCTACTAGAGCAATGCAGAGGGGAAATGTGGGATTGGAGCCCCTACACAGAGTCTCCACTGAAGCACTGCCTAGTGGAGCAGTGAGAAGAGCACCACCATCATCCACTGACAGCTTGCATCCTGTGTCTGGAAAAGCCACAGGCACTCAATGCCAGCCTGTGAGAGCAGCCATGGGATCTGAACCCTGCAAAGCCACAGGGGTGGAGCTGCCCAAGGTCTTGGGAGCCCATCCATTACACAAGTGTGCCGTGGACGAGGGACATAGAGTTAAAGGAGATTGTTTTGGGGGATTATTGAGGAGGGATGATTGTACTTTACAATGTGAGAAGAACATGATATTTGGCAGAGTGGGTGCCAGGATCAGAGTGATATAGTTTGGATGTGACCCTGACCAAATCTTATGTTGAATTGTAGTCCCCAATGTTGGAAGTGTGGCCTGGTGGGAGGTGATTGGATCATGGGTTTCTCATGAAAGGTTTAGTACCATCCCCTTGGCATTGTACTCACAACAGTAAGTGACTTCTTGCAAGATCTGGCTGTTTAAAAGTGTGTGGCACGTTGCTCTCTTGCTCTTGCTCCTGCTCTTGCCATGTGATGTGTCTGCTCCCTCTCTGTCTTCTGCCATGGTTGGAAGCTTCCTGAGGCCTTTCAAGAAGAAGATGCCACTATGCTCCCTATACAGCCTGCAGGACTGTGATCCAATTAAATATTTTTTCTGTATAAATCTCCCAGTCTTAGATACTTCTTTATATCAATGTGAGAAAATCCTAATACATCATCTGAATCACACCTTTAATGAGTAGTTTTCTGTTATCCAAATCATGTTTTATTCTCCAACCTCCCAATTCAGAGCCTTGAAGAGGACTTGGCCAAAGGGGTCTTGGGTCTATGCCAACTAAATCAGTATCTTAAAGATAACCAAACAACTAGTAGATTTGGAAACTTGTCATAGTGTTGATACAGACTAGATACTGAATGCATATTTGCTGATGCATGACTCAGTTACCAATTGCTCCTTTCCTTTTGTTATTTTTGAAAAATATATCATTTCAGGGATCTGCCTTGTGTGATATTTCTAGAATGATTATCACCATGGGAAATGGAAAGTTGATAAGTGAGTTGTGTCATGGATCAAAGGTCAGGGAGGTTTGTTGTTAAGGAATTTCCAATACAGCTCCAAAGCCATATTAACCCACTGACCACTCCTAGAAGTGTAAAAATATTTAGATGACTTAAGTAATTACCCAGGGATAACCTTGATAATAGTGGGATTAAATGTTAGAGTGAAAGAGAAATCTTGTGTGAAGTAGGGCCATGGACATAAACCAGTCATTTTTGCCAAGTATGGTTGCACATAAATTGTGGACTCAGAAACACTGTTGGAGTTTTGAAAAGAGGAGACAAAAACAAGTGAGTAGAAGGGGATTTCCTAAAACACAGAGGACAGGACTAGTGAAGACAACTTTCTCATTATAGTCAGATGAAAAAAGCTGAAGTCCAGAAAGTAGATTTACTTACTCTTTGATAATGACTTGCTCAGTGTTACAAAGTGAGTTACTGGCAGAGCTGGCACTTGAACCCAGGGTTTACTGATCCACCATTCATGCCCTTTTCGAGATGCTGCATAAAAGATCAAAAAAGAAAACTCTAACATCCTTTCAAGATTTAATAATTCGTCATGCCAACACTTCTTGTAAGAGATTTTTTGGTTCTGGAAAACAGTCCATTAGGGGCCTCTCAGACGGATAAAATGTCGCTGGTGTATTTTAGAAGATTCTTGAGTAACGTGACTCCATGTATATTCAGAGACTGAGTTTTTAGGACAAAACTATAATAACTAAAGCAACCTTTAGTATGGTTAAGCACCAAAGACTACCTTTTTCCTGTAAACCAATATATCCTTTTCATTTTTTCATTTTTCAGAATGTAGCATCCAGGCTTAAATTTTTAAGTCATCTTCTCCTCTTTCTCCCTTGTCCTTATTCAACCCTTCAATCAAATTCCGAGCCCTAGGCCAGGCGTAGTGGCTCATGCCTGTAATTCCAGCACTTTGGGAGACTGAGGTGGGTGGATCACCTGAGGTCAGGAGTTTGAGACCAGCCTGGCCAATATAGCGAAACCCCGACTGTATGAAAAAGACAAAAATCAGCTGGGTGTGGTGGCTTGCACCTGTAGTCCCAGCTACTCAGGAGACTGAGGCAGGAGAATCACTTGAACCTGGGAGGTGAAGGTTGCAGTGAGCCGACATTGCACCACTGCACTCTAGCCTGCATAACAGAACGAGACTCCGTCTCAAGAAACAAACAAACGGATTTCCAAGTCCTGAAAACCATTTTTTTAATGTTGACCATGCTTAGTGATATCTTTTAAATCATTCTCTCACCACCCAGTATTCATTCTTATTACATCTTCCTGACTATTGCAAGAACTTCCAAAGTTGTCTCCCTACCTCTCCACTCCATTCATACCTAAATACTATTATCATATTAATCTTTCTACAGCACTTATGCCATTTCCAGCTCAAAATCTTTAAAGGTTTCTCAATTGCTAATTAAATCAAACTTAAACTTATGAAAGCTGGCATTCATAGTCATCCTCAAATTGGCTTCAGCCCACCTTTTTATCGCTTTCATTGACACTTGCTATTCCATTACTTCACTTGGCATGCTCCAGTCAGCATCTTTGCTTCTTTGCTTGTTTAAAATATTACTCATTCCTTAAGACATAGCACAAACACTATGTTTCTGCAAAGGCTTTGCTAGTTACTCATGCTGAAGTGATTTCTCCACTCTCAGAACTCCTATAGCACTTAGATCACATACTGCCTTAAACTGAGATTATTTTTGGACATATGTTATCATCTCTGGCATTATATCCTGCACATAATGGGCTCTTACTTATTTGACTAATGATCAAATGAATCACAATATTATAGAGCAGTAAAGTTAAAAGGGTTTTTTATGTTCAAGGGCTCAACCTCTTATCACACATGGATGTCTCTACATTGATCATCATTCAGCAAATATTTATTGACTACCTCCTATGTGCCAAACACTTTACTAAGAGCTGTGGTATTTGTACTAAAATAAAAGGAGACATGTCCCCTTGTCTCAGAAAACTGAATCTTGGACGTGGTGGTAAATAGACAATAAAAAATTAAACATGAAGGGGGCGGAGCAAGATGGCCGAATAGGAACAGCTTCAGTCTCCATCTCCCAGCGCGAGCCACACAGAAGACCGGTGATTTCTGCATTTTCAACTGAGGTACTGGGGTCATCTCACTCGGGAGTGCTGGATAATCGGTGCTGGTCAGCTGCTGCAGCCCGACCAGCGAGAGCTGAAGCAGGGTGAGGAATCGCCTCACCTGGGAAGCACGAGGGGGAAGGGAGTCCCTTTTCCTAGCCAGGGGAACTGAGACACACAACACCTGGAAAATCGGGTAACTCCCACCCCAATACTGCGCTGTAACACCGGCACACCGGAGATTATATCCCACACCTGGCCGGGAGGGTCCCACGCCCACGGAGCCTCCCTCCTTGCTAACACAGCAGTCTGCGGCAATCTAACCGCAAGGCAGCAGCGAGGCTGGGGGAGGGGCGCCCGCCATCGCTGAGGCTTAAGTAGGTAAATAAAGCCGCTGGGAAGCTCGAACTGGGTGGAGCTCACAGCAGCTCAAGGAAACCTGCCTGTCTCTGTAGACTCCGCCTCTGGGGACAGGGCTCAGCTAAAGCAGCAGAGGCCTGTCCAGATGCGAACGACTCTGTCTGACAGCTTTGAAGAGAGCAGTGGATCTCCCAACACAGAGGTTGAGATCTGAGAAGGGGCAGTCTGCCTGCTCAAGTGGGTCACTGACCCCTGAGTAGCCTAACTGGGAGACATCCCCCACTAGGGGCAGTCTGACACCCCACACCTCACAGGGTGGAGCACACCCCTGAGAGGAAGCTTCCAAAGTAAGAATCAGACAGGTGCACTCGCTGTTCAGCAATATTCTATCTTCTGCAACCTCTGCTGCTGATACCCAGGCAAACAGGGTCTGGAGTGGACCTCAAGCAATCTCCAACAGACCTATAGCTGAGGGTCCTGACAGTCAGAAGGCAAACTATCAAACAGGAAGGACACCTATATCAAAACCCCATCAGTACGTCACCATCATCAAAGACCAGTGACAGATAAAACCACAAAGATGGGGAAAAAGCAGGGCAGAAAAGCTGGAAATTCAAAAAATAAGAGCGCATCTCCTCCTGCAAAGGAGCACAGCCCATCGCCAGCAACGGATCAAAGCTGGTCAGAGAATGATTTTGATGAGATGAGAGAAGAAGGCTTCAGTCCATCAAACCTCTCAGAGCTAAAGGAGGAATTACGTACCCAGCGAAAAGAAACTCAAAATCTTGAAAAAAGAGTGGAAGAATTGACAGCTAGACTAATTAATGCAGAGAGGGTCATAAACGAAATGACAGAGATGAAAACCATGACACGAGAAATACGTGACAAATGCACAAGCTTCAGTAACCGACTCGATCAACTGGAAGAAAGAGTATCAGCGATTGAGGATCAAATGAATGAAATGAAGCGAGAAGAGAAACCAAAAGAAAAAAGAAGAAAAAGAAATGAACAAAGCCTGCAAGAAGTATGGGATTATGTCAAAAGACCAAATCTACGTCTGATTGGGGTGCCTGAAAGTGAGGGGGAAAATGGAACCAAATTGGAAAACACTCTACAGGATATCATCCAGGAGAACTTCCCCAACCTAGCAGGGCAGGCCAACATTCAAATTCAGGAAATACAGAGAACGCCACAAAGATACTCCTCCAGAAGAGCAACTCCAAGACACATAATTGCCAGATTCACCAAAGTTGAAATGAAGGAAAAAATCTTAAGGGCAGCCAGAGAGAAAGGTCGGGTTACCCACAAAGGGAAGCCCATCAGACTGACAGCAGATCTCTTGGCAGAAACTCTACAAGCCAGAAGAGAGTGGGGGCCAATATCCAACGTTCTTAAAGAAAAGAATTTTCAACCCAGAATTTCATATCCAGCCAAACTAAGTTTCATAAGTGAAGGAGAAATAAAATTCTTTACAGATAAGCAAATGCTTAGAGATTTTGTCACCACCAGGCCTGCCTTACAAGAGACCCTGAAGGAAGCCCTAAACATGGAAAGGAACAACCGGTACCAGCCATTGCAAAAACATGCCAAAATGTAAAGACCATCGAGGCTAGGAAGAAACTGCATCAACTAATGAGCAAAATAACCAGTTA
>NW_022304068.1:0-159 GCF_002776525.5 Piliocolobus tephrosceles | reverse complement strand
GCAGAAACTCTACAAGCCAGAAGAGAGTGGGGGCCAATATTCAACGTTCTTAAAGAAAAGAATTTTAAACCCAGAATTTCATATCCAGCCAAACTAAGTTTCATAAGTGAAGGAGAAATAAAATTCTTTACAGATAAGCAAATGCTTAGAGATTTTGTC
>NW_022304066.1:0-6637 GCF_002776525.5 Piliocolobus tephrosceles | reverse complement strand
TTTATTTATTTTTGAGACGGAGTCTTGCTCTGTCGCCCAGGCTGGAGTGCAGTGGCCGGATCTCAGCTCACTGCAAACTCCGCCTCCCAGGTTCACATCATTCTCCTGCCTCAGCCTCCTGAGTAGCTGGGACTACAGGCGCCCGCCACCACGCCTGGCTAATTTTTTGTATTTTTAGTAGAGATGGGGTTTCACCGTGTTAGCCAGGATCGTCTCGATCTCCTGACCTTGTGATCCGCCTGCCTCAGCCTCCCAAAGTGCTGGGATTACAGGCAAAAATCTTATTTTTTTAGAGCAGTTTAGAGCAGTTTTAGGTTCCTAGCAAAATTGAGAGGACGGTACAGAACTATCCCAAGTCCCCCCTCACCCCCAGCATGCAGAGCCTGCCCCGTTATCAGCGTCTCCCTGGGTAGTGCATTGATTGCCCTTGATGAACCAACATGGACGCATCATAACCACCTGGTCCATGCTACATTCGGGCTCACTCTTGGTGTCGCACATCCTATGCAGCAAAACATTTTTAAAAATAAAAGCAGCACAGACTAGGTCAGGGTGCTTTGGATCTGGTGACGGTTAAGTACAGTATCGTTCTGGGAAACGTTCTGTTTCAGTTACTTATTTGAATGTATGTGCTGTTTGTCATGTAGAATTATTCCCTAACTGTGAGTTGTGGTGACAAAAGATTGAGAGAGACTTTGGGAGTTCAAGGGATGGAGAGGCACATCAGGTTAGGGAGAGCCTGGAAGGGCTTTTTGGGATCAGGGACTCCTGGAAGGTAGGGGAAAGCAGGGAGAAAACCCAACAGAGGCCTAGAGTATTGGGGGAGGGATTGAGGGGAGTGTGGAGGGTGCCCAGGAGGGGGCAGGTAGGTGGCAGTGACTAGGAAGGATGGTGAGACCATAGGCAGGGTGGAGCCCTGGAAGGCTGTGAGGAGGGGTTGGGGTCTGAATCCTGCGCTCCTGCTTACTGGATGAGTAAACCCCAGCACTTACTTAGTCTCTCTATGCCTGTTTCTCAGCAGTGGGATGGGGGCAGTTATGGTGCCCATCTGGGCGGGTTGGTGCTGGTGCCAGGCGAGTAAACTGTGGCATTACCCTGGCACAGTACCTGAAGTATCAGAGGCACCTATCCTTAGCTGTTACTATGGTCAGACTTTGCTTAGGGAGACTTGTGGGGTAACCCTCTCTAGAATAGCTTGGGGAAGGCAGAGATGGTGTCTGAACTAGGTAACTGGCCAGTACAGGGTGCAGATGGGAGATGCTGAGAGCCGGGATGAATGGCTATTATTTTTATTTATTTACTTTTTAGAGACAGGGTCTTGCTCTGTTGCCCATGCTGGAGTGCAGGGTGCGATCAAGGCTCACTGCAGCCTCTACCTCCCTGGCTCAAGTGATCCTCCCACCATGCCCAGCTAATTTTTGTGCCTTTTGTAGAAACAGGGTTTCATCACGTTGCTAAGGCTGGTCTCGAACTCCCAGGCTCAAGGGATCTGCCTGCCTCGGCCTCAAAGAGTGCTAGGATTACAGGCATGAGCCAGCGTGCCAGCTTGGCTGTTCTTTGATGTTTTGTTCTTGGGGAGTGGTCCACAGATCACGTGCTTGTCGTATTGGCGTGGCTTATAGTGCAGAGGTTGATCTGCTACACGCTGAGTTTGGGGCAGGGGAGGGTGCAGACTCTATATGTTCGTGGCTTCAGGAGACTCCTCCAGGGCCTGGCCGCACCGTGAACAATGCCATGCTGCAGGGCTGTCTCTGTCATCCCGGCCGGGTTTCCCATGGTGGCCGCCCACTGTGCCATGACATCTTCAGGAGTTGGGCCGTGCCTCCCACCCCATTGACAGCTGGGGACAGGCTTGGCCATTGTCTTTTCTAAACCTGTAGAGCACAAAGAGATGTTGTCATTCCCCTCATTAAGACACACACCCCCTCCTCCCCCATCGTGCCGAGCAGGTTTTGGTTCCTGGTTATAAACTGACCTTAGGGAGCCCCCTACAACGGCCTGGTAGCTTTCCGCTCTTGCTTTTGTTTTTGTTTTTTGTTTTTGAGACAGAATCTCACTCTGTCACCCAGGCTGGAGTATAGTGGCACGATCTCGGCTCACTGCAACCTCCACCTCCTGGGTTCAAGTGATTCTCCTGCCTCAGCCTCCCAAGTACCTGGGACTACAGGCGCCTGCCACCACGCCTGGCTAATTTTTATATTTTTAGTAGAGATGGGGTTTTACCATCTTGGCCAGGCTGGTCTCAAACTCCTGACCTCAAATGGTCTGCCCACCTTGGCCTCCCAAAGTGCTAGGAATACAGGCATGAGCCACTGCACCCGGCCCACTATTGCTTTTGAAAACACAAACACCACTGACGCACCCTGAACAATATAACCCATTGCTTTTAGAGACCTGGCCCTTTAGAACAAAAAGCCTATTTCATTCTCCTGGGATGAACAGGGGCCTCTCTGCACTCTTCTACCCACCAAAGAAAACTGAGTACCATCTCCTTCTTCAGCAGCCCCTCCACTCCCTTCACCTGTGTGCCTCTGCTCTTGGCCAGATTAATGGCTCTTTGTGGCTGGAGATCACACAAGTGCTGTGCCCAGAGCAGTTTCCTGTCCCCATCAGAGTGATGAGAGACTCTTAGGAAATGATCTTAGGAAATGGCCCCACAGTAAACGTTCCAACTGGCACAGCCATGAAAATATCACCACCAGCTGCTTTTCACCTGGGAGAGCCAGGGTGGGTGGGGCCAAAGGGCCTGAGAAGGCGTCTTCTCAGGATCAGATTGAGGGAGGGGATCCTCACCCGCAGGGATGTCAGGTATTAGCATCTACCTTTTGTTAATCCAGTAAACACACCCTGAAGACTTCCCCTGCCCACGCCAAGCCCGACCCTGTGCCTCCGAGGAAACCAACAATTATGATGCAACGTGATGATTGCTAAATCAGGAGTACCCTGAGTTCAGAGAATCAATATGCCTTGTGGGCTGGGGTGAATGGGAAGGGAAGGGGGTCAGGGAAGGCCTCCGTAAGGAAGCTGCCAGTTAAATGAAGCCCCAAATGCTGAGCAGGAAGCGGCCAGATGAACAGAATAGGGGAGGGTTGTCTATGGCCATACCACCCTGAGTGCACCCCATCGCCTCTGATCTCGGAAGCTCGGCAGGGTCCGGCCTGGTTAGTACTTGGATGGGAGAACAGGGAAGCCTTTCCAGTCAGAGGGAACAGCACTTGTGAAGGCTCCTGGAGTGGGAGGCATGCCAGAGGCGGGATGGGGGCTGCAGCTCTGAGGGTGGGCTTGAAGGTGGGATGTCCAACTCCGACGTACGGATATTGGGGCGTGATCGGGCCTCGCTGCACAGGAAGAGGAAGAGTTTAAACCATGGTGGGGCCAGGCATGGTGGCTCACGCCTGTCATCCCAAAACTCTGGGAGGCTGAGGCAGACAGACCACCTGAGGTCAGGAGTTTGAGACCATCCTGGCCAACAAGGCAAAACCCTGTCTCCACCAAAAATACAAAAATTATCTGGGTGTGGAGGCGGGTGCCTGTAATCCCAGCTACTCAGGAGGCTGAGGCAGGAGAATCGCTTGAACCCTGGAGGCGGAGGTTGCAGTGAGCCAAGATCGCGCCATTGCACCCCAGCCTGGGCGACAGAGTGAGACTCTCTCAAAAACAAAACCAACCAACCAACCAAACAACAAAAACCATGGTGGAAGTGAGCACCCCAAGGCTCTGAGTGGTGACCCTGGGGCCAATGTTCTGGGCAGGCTGCTCCTTGCCAGGCCTGTAGAGGGAATAGGGGAGGCCAGCAGTCTGCCAGCCCAAGGAAGGAGGCCTCAGTCAAGCTGGCGGCAGGGGAGCTGAGCAGATGCAGAGGCACAGGGAGGGACCAGCTTGCTCATCCCGAACAGTCTCTGAGCGCCATCAGCCTCAGACCAGGCCCTGCTGGGGAATCCCAGGTAAACTGGCCACTGTCCTGCCCCCTAGGATCCTGTGGTCTGTGAGGGGACCCCCGAAGTACCCAGGGGCTACTCTGGAGCTCTTACAGGATGTAGGGGTGGAGAGGTGGAGGACAGATGGACACAGTGCAGTGCCTGTCTCAAATCCTTGTCTCTGTGTGCCTTTGGTTATTGACCCAGAAACTCTTTCCACGCCATGATTAGTGTATTTAATATTGGCCTGAAACCCAAAGAGATGTCAGAAGGCACATGCCTGGATGCAGATGAAGGAGAGGGGGCCGGGGTCTGGGAAGGCTCCTGGGCAGATGACCTGGCAGTGTGGGACTGCCCAGAGCCTCAGGAGGACAGAGAGGGGAGCCACTGTGATTCTTTGGCGACACCTGTCTCCTCTGCACTGGTTGGGCTGGGATTAACACCCAGTAGGAGGGGACGTAGGAGAAGTATTGGTCTCTGTCCACGACACAAAGACAATATTATACCGGGCCAGGGACGAGGGGCAGGGGCGGGCTCTGCCAGCCCCGTGTTTCCAAAGAGCAGGTGGCCACCCCAACATCTTGTTGAAAGGTCTGCATTTGTATGTAGCAAAATGCCAAGCTGTTATGTCATGACTGCTTCGTTGCGTTCTATGAACGGCATTTCCAGGAAAGGCCTCATTTCACACCAAGCTGAGTCCTGACGGATCCTGCTCTGGCCCCGGATGGGGAGAGTGCCTTAATCAGCCCACCCTAGGAGTAACATATGGCGTTTCCTTCTCAGGCCAGACATTTTTCCATTTTGCCCATAAGAAAATTAGAATTGGGCCAATGGCTTGTTTTAATTTGAACCGCTATGGTTCGAAGGATGCTGGTGGGCTTAAGTTGCACCTAGACTGGGCCTTCTTTTCTTTTTTTTTCTTTTCTTTTCTTTTTCTTTCTCTTTTCTTTTCTTTTCTTTTTTTTTTTTTTTTGAGGCATGGTATTTTCCTGTTGCCTAGGCTGGAGTACAGTGGTTGAGTTTGATCTCAGCTCACTGCAGCCTCGACCCCCTGGGCTCAAGTGATCCTCCCACCTCACTCTTCCGAGTAGCTGGGACCATAGGTGCAGGCCATCATGCCTGGCTAACTTTTGTATTTTTGTATTTTTTTTTTTTTGTAGAGAGGGGCTTTCACCATGTTGCCCAGGCTGGTCTTGAACTCCTGGGCTCAAGTGATCCTCTGTCTCCCAAAGTGTTAGGATTACAGGCATGAACCACTGCACCAAGCCTAGCTGGGGCCTTCTAAAGTGGCTGGTGATTCTGTTCTCAGAAGTGGCTGGGTCTCTAGGCTGGGAGTTCTGTGCACCACGGGTAAGCCCATGGTGAGGATTGCTTATCTTTTCTTGACAAATGTGGCCAACAATCTCCAGTCAACTTGAAAAACAGATATCGAGGCCATGCATGCCAGAGAACGGAGCAGGAGGAGCGGTTCCTTATGTGCGTGTTGTCGTGTGTGTCTGTGTGTAAACAAACATCTGACCCCTGGCTGCCCGGCCACCCCACTCACCACCCGGGGGCTCTCTCTCTCAGGATGCACAGGGCCACTTGTGGGTTCCACTTGCTATTCTGTTTCCTGGCCTAACATGTTTGGTACCAAGTCTTGTTTCTGCCTTGTTTCCCAAGAGCGCTTGAGAGCTGGGCTCTGAAACTGGCTGCCAATATCTTTCTTTTCTCGGTTCTAGAAAACTTAGCCACTGCCAGTTTCCTTCCAGAATTCCAACTAGATGTAGGTATTTCCACGTTGATATTTTTCTTTAACCTGTGAATGACTTAGTGGTGGTGTATGCTATCCAAAACAAACACGCGAGATCTTTTTAAAAAAATCTCTCCCTTTTGTTGGGAAGATCTTGTCTTAGTGGGCTTGGACCAGGATCATGGTCTGGGTGAGACCTGATCTTTGAAGTGCGCGGAGGCCCTTTCTTGTGGCTGGGGTAGTCCATGACAGATTTCCGAAAATGACCCCCATGAACATTTGTTCTTCCTGGGCTGCAAAACGTTATATGCACATTGTTGATTGACTTTCCGATCTCAGCCCTTGCTGCTTTTCCGCTGATATGTGAACAATCTGTATATTGAGGGATGTGCTGAAACCCCCCAGTAAGATCGGTGCTCTGCCTGTTTCTCTGTGCACATCGTGGTTTTCGAGGCCACTCTGTCTGGGGCACTTAGGTTTAAAATCGCTTTGTCATCTGGGTGAATTGAACCTTTTCTCTTACTTAGTAGCCATCTCTATCCCTAATACAGCTTTGTCTCAGAGTCTCTTTCAACTGATCATATCTTCCGTTGGCAAGCATTCGCCGCTTCATCATTTCAGGCTTTTGTTTCCACCTCTGTATGTCCTTAGGCTTCATGTGTGTCTTTGGGAAACCGTGTGTGTCATGATGTTTTTAAAAATCCACGGCATCTGTGTCTGTCGTTTGACTGATAGGTTTAGTCCACTTTCTTTTATTGTAATTGTTGATCTATTTGGATGAGTTTCTACCATTTTAGTCTGTCATATCAGTTGGTCCCACTTTTTCTGTATTTCTTTCCTTTTCTCTGCCTCTTCCTCCTCCTCTTCTTCTTCCTCTTCCTCCTCCTCTTCCTCCTCTTCTTCCTCCTCTTCTTCTTCCTCTTCCTCCTCTTCCTCTTTCTCCTCCTTCTCCCCCCCTTCCCCTCTCAGGCGGTCGCCGCCGGCCGCC
>NW_022304064.1:0-4524 GCF_002776525.5 Piliocolobus tephrosceles | reverse complement strand
CGCGCCATTGCGCCCCAGCCTGGGTGACAGAGCGAGACTCCGTCTCAAAAAAAAAAAAAAAAAGAAATGTAGTAAGTATTGAGAGGTAAGTAGTGAGAGAGAGAGAGAGAGAGAGAGAGAGAGAGAGAGAGAGAGGGAGAGCGAAATGCTGGAGTAATTTTTTTCAAAGGAAATATAACGAAGTCAACATGAAAATCATTCTGTTACTATTTAATTCCCGTATGTCTATCAACCCAACTAGACCTATAATCTCTAAGGCAGTGACTGCTTCCTTTCAGACTCAAATTTAGCAAACAACTGTGTTCAATGTTATTCCTGACCTTCCTCACTATGCCAGACCAAATGCTCCTCCCTGTACTCTTGCGTGATATCTCTATTAATCGCACTAACAACACTGTAAATACATTGAAACCCTATATCTTGAAATTCTCTATTTCCGTTTTTCTCTCTACTCTGCTAAAATATAAGCTCCTCAAATGAATAACTTTTCCTTATCCAGTGCCTGGCATATAGAACTGAGTAATGTTTATGACATTCGGTGTGAAAGACTGTCCGGGCACAGGAATGATAAGACCTGAGACATAGTGATAGATGAAACTCGAGAATGTATTATTATTTGAACAAACTTGATTCTAATATTTATGAAAATGATATAGTTGAAAGGAGTCAAAATATAATCTTTCTATAGCATGTGACTTAGTTTAATATCCATGTTCTATTATTTCTTTTGTATCCTCTTGAGTATTTAATAAATTTTATTAATATCTGATTTAAATTTTAAAGTAGATAAATTAGGCTTTAATAAAAACAAATGGAAACTTTTAGTAAGTTGTTGGACTTGTTCTGAGTAAAGGAATATAGAATGGACCTTATTTGAAAAGTTGAAGTTTTTAAATAGTAAGAATATAGGTAGAAATTTTTTTTGAGATGAGTCTTGCTCTGTCACCCAGGCTGGAGTGCAGTGGTGTGATCTTGGCTCACTGCAACCTCTGCCTCCTGGGTCCAAGTGATTCTCCTGCTTCAGCCTACCAAGTAGCTAGGATTACAGGTGCACACCACCACGCCCAGCTAATTTTTGTATTTTTAGTAGAGATGGGGTTTCACCATGTTGGCCAGGATGGTCTTTATCTCTTGACCTTGTGATCCGCCCGTCTTGGCTCCCAAAGTGCTGGGATTCCAGGCATGAGGCACTGTGCCCGGCCTATAGGTAGAAATTTTTGAAAGGAGTAACTGGTGTGGCCAAAGTAGAGCTAGCAACATGGTGTATATTACAAGGATGGCCTTCAAAAGGCAGAGGACTGTTGGATACCTCACTATTTGAAAGGTAAATTTTATTTAAAAAAGAAATCTTATGCATGATCTCATTTCAGTTTTGATTTACTAGAAGCATATGATGGACTTACGAACAGGACCCTTCAAATCAAAATGCATCATTGTTTAGGAATATTCTGAAGGGGAAAGCCTGTGACTGCCATCTCTGAGAACCATCTGCTCACCTACTTATGTCCCTTAAAACTGAAGCTTTAGGATATCCTTTGAAACCTTTTTGTTTCTTATAATATAATGTATGGTACCATAAATACCATTGCATTTGATTTTTGTGTGAAGCAACACTAAATCACTATTAAAAAGGAAAGAATGAGGTTATCTTGCTGACAATTTAAAGAAAAGACTTCTTCATAATATATTTACGACATCTAAAATGCCTTTTGTCCTCAGGGTAGCACTGTAGTTCTTTGGTGCTTGAGTTGATACTGCAATTTAATACTATACCTACAAAGAAAATTACAGTTTTTAAACTGTTTATTCCAAATGCTTTCAAAGTGAAGACACTACTAAAGTGGTGAAAGCATGTAGTTGGGAAAAAAAGTAGGAGATTATTAATTTCTTTTTTTTTTCTTTTCTTTTTTTTTTTGAGACAGAGTCTCGCTCTGTTGCCCGGGCTGGAGTGCAGTGGCCGGATCTCAGCTCACTGCAAGCTCCGCCTCCTGGGTTCACGCCATTCTCCTGCCTCAGCCTCCCAAGTAGCTGGGACTACAGGCGCCGCCAACTCGCCCGGCTAGTTTTTTGTATTTTTTAGTAGAGACGGGGTTTCACCGTGTTAGCCAGGATGGTCTCGATCTCCTGACCTCGTGATCCACCCGTCTCGGCCTCCCAAAGTGCTGGGATTACAGGCTTGAGCCACCGCGCCCGGCAGTATTAATTTCTTAAAGGTAAAGAATATTGCAAATTCAAAAGATCTCACTCATTATCAATATGGGGTCCTTCTACAGTTTTGCATATTACAACATATTCTTAAAATGGGATACGTAGTGATTTTGTAGCATCAGCTATTTAAATTTTCTAACTCCTGAGTCTTTTTCTTGCTGTGAAATGTGTTTATTTTATTGTGTGATATTAACATATATCAAGAATATAAGTGAAATATTAAAGTTGTCACATTCAGGGTTTTAGGGTTCTTAAAAATGTATAAAGGTTTTTTTACGACTGGGCGCGGTGGCTCCTGCCTGTAATCCCAGCACTTTGGGAGGCCGAAGCGGGCGGATCACAAGGTCAGGATATGGAGATCCATGGCTAACATGGTGAAACCCTGTCTCTACTAAAGATACAAAAACTAAGCCAGGTGTGGTGGCGGGCGCCTGTAGTCCCACCTACTCGGGAGGCTGAGTTAGGAGAATGACTTGAACCCCGGAGGCGGAGCTTGCAGTGAGCCGAGATCGCACCACTGCACCCCAGCCTGGGCGACAGGACCAGACTCCATCTCAAAAAAAACAAAAACAAACAAACAAAAACAACAACTTTATATATTTGTAAGATTTTGAGTTACCTAATTTTATAAACTAAATTATTTTGTGAAAAAAATGCTTAGAGTCATATGTTCCATGTAGCAGTTGCTCAATATTTTTTTCTGGAATTGAATTAAATTATATCTACAGTTGCTTTAACAGAAAGAGTACTTAATTTGTAATCCACAGACCTGGTGGTCTTAGGCAAGTCATGTAATTTCCCTCTCTTTCTATTTCCTCATCTGTAAAATGGGGATAGTAACTCAAAGGACTGTTGTAAGGATCAATGCTTTTGAATAAAAAGCACCTAGTACATGACACATGGTGGGTGCTATATCCCAGCTATTATTATTATCCAAATGGCTTATTACTAAAGTAATGAAGGAAAGCTTTTATACAGTTATATCAAAGGTAGTTCTGGGTTATAGACTCAGAGACATCATTACTGTGAGGATATAGAGAATTTAGGAAAATTTAAAAAATTATTTAAGCAAAATTTGAAAAACACTGTAGGACTGTATTACCGTGTACAATTATATCTGCCTACCTATGTATTTAATCACTATCTTTTAGAAAACACACAATAAAAGTTCAATTTGCTATAGTTCATTATTGAGGTAATAGGAGCTTGGAGATTTGATCTAATAAAATGCACTTGATAGTAGGGCAAACCCATGATGTTATCAGAACTTTTGGAGAAGCCCAGGATTGGGGTGTGCACGTGTACCCACCCTGAGAACCAGTGGATCTATGTAAGTCTAGTGTAATGTTTTCGGTACTATGATATTTATATACAACTATGTATCAAATAAATTTGCTAAGCCCTATTATTAATTAAAACTATTTTTAAACCATATTTCCTGACCCTGGTTTGGAAATTGATAAAACAGTTTAAAGCTGAAAAACATAAACTATAATGATTCAATAAACAATTTAAAAATAAGTTGTATAGGTAGCTGGAAAATACTATAAATCTCAAAAGTATAGATTTAAGATAAAGCCCAGTTACCTAGAATTGTAAGGTTATAGCACATTTTTGGTTGAGCACATTTAGCTTTTTCTGTTCCTCCACTTTGCCTGGCTGCCATTTTTTAACTATGAAAGGAATTGAAAAGTCCATCAGAGCTTTTGTTCGCAGCAAAGAATAGTCATTTGAAGAAAATGGTGCCAGGCCAGACATGTAAAGATATATAAAGAAAAAAAGGAAGGTGATAGGCCTAAATTCCAGACTATTAGCATATTCACAATGGCACAGGTATAGGCTAAGCCTGGTCACAGCTGAAAGGCAGTAGTGTGAGAACTCATGGAATTAACAAAGCTACTTCACACAAAGGGACGGATGATACTTACTCCATGTACATTCCCTTCTAAGATTTCAGTGACAAACAGCCTATGTAAGGCTGCAGTGACAATTTATTTCAGTGGCCCTAAAAATACCTATATGTACCTAGATTTAATGTGTAAAATTAAAAGCAATGTATATTAAATATTTTCTAGGAACCTGTGATTTTGTGACCAAATGTCTGAATATACCTAAAAACAAATCCTAATTTTTTTCTAAAGAAACATGATAAATATCTGGATAGCTGGCTACATTTTGAAATATTTACCCAATATTTCTGGAATAGTCAACATTTCAATAATAAATTTTATTTGCTTTTTCATGGCTTTGAATTGGGTATTATTTTGTTTCTTTGTTTTGTCCTAAGTCTATATATATATATATATATATATATAT
>NW_022304063.1:0-1198 GCF_002776525.5 Piliocolobus tephrosceles | reverse complement strand
CGAGGCAGCTGGCCACGTGTAGGAGAGTGTGTGTGTGTGTGTGTGTGTGTGTGTGTGTATTTATAGATACTTATAGAACAGGGCAGGGGCATACCACAGAGAGGGGCACAAGTTTTCAGCAACGGTCACACCTGGAGGTGTCAGCTCACCACTACAACAGACCAACTCACAGATGAAGGGGACTGGCTTTGGGGCTGAGGGAGCCACTGTCAAGTCACAGAACAGCCTCCCAGGCAGGCTTGGAAAGGGAGGTCTCCGAAAAGAGGAGGGATCTGTTTAGAGGCTGAAGGAGGGCCTGGGGCTCTCAGGACGGGATGGACTTGCCGGACCCGATCGGCTGGCAGTTGCAGAGAAAGCAGAGAGAAAACAGGAGAGAGAAAAGCGAGCAGAGAGCTGGTGAGGCAAGTGCAGAGCACAGCTGTGCCACCGCAGCTGTGGGAGGGCCGGGGAGGGGAGGGCACAGGTGTGGGTGTGGCAAGGTTCCTGGAAAGGAGGGGCTGGAAGGGAAAGGGGACGAAGATGGAGGAAGGAGCCAGAGCTTCACAGGTAGTGCCTGGGGTTGCGGCGGCCCTCCCCACCCCACACACGCTGGCCTCGTCCACGGCACCCAGGCAGTGCACCCTCTGTTAAGACCAACGCTCGCCCCCCTCAGGCTTCCCTCTTGTCTGGTCACCCTGTTTTCCAACCCACTGGTCCGGGGCCACCTCTCGCCTTGGGGAGCCCAATGCAACAGCCACTAGGTCTGATAGAGAAGGAACACTGCTTGAACCAGGATGATGAAGCTAAAAGGGATGGGTGGCTGGAGTGATCGCCGGAGAACCCTCTGGGTGGTCAGAAAGCCCAGGACCCTCTGAAGGGACCCTGGGGGAGGCAGGGAGGGCAAGCGGCTGGATGCCACTGGCTATAGACTTATAAGTCTTAAGAGGGGAGCCTCAGCTTATTGGGGTTGCAGGTTGCATAGGTGAGGCTGGGCCCTTCCTGCTGGGAAAAGCAGAAGAAGGAGAGTCCATGGCAGGGGAGGTAGGTGGGCTTGCTGGGCAGAGCTCAGCCAGGACACCAGGCACTGTGGTCCCCTTGGCTGAATAGCAGAGGCGACCTCTAGGAGCAACAGGCCAAGGTGCGTGAGCCTGCTAGCCTGTGGTAGTGCTTCAGCGGGGACCAGGGACCCTGCCTTCAGTCACACACTGGCAGCTATGAT
>NW_022304062.1:0-4999 GCF_002776525.5 Piliocolobus tephrosceles | reverse complement strand
CCACCCATCCACCCATCCACCTACCCACCTACCCACTCATCCACCCATCCATCCACCCATCCACCTATCCACCCATCCATCCACCATCCATCTACCATCCATCCACCCACCCATCCATCCACGAACCCACCCATCCACCCACCCATCCATCCATCCACCATCCATCTACCATCCAGCCACCCACCCAACCATCCACCATCCATCCGTCCATCCATCCGCCCATCCATCCATCCACCCACCATCCACCCACCATCCACCCATTTATCCATCCATTCTCCCTCCCTCCATTTACCACCCATTGGTCATATGATACTCTGTCTGGAAACTCTGACACGACATCTTGGCCACTTCTGTGCTGCCCATGCCTCCTACCTGTGGTAGCATCCATGTGGCTGATTCCTTAGCTAAATTCTGCACAAACCTGAGAGGCCTGAGTGGAACATCTACCATGTGCCAAGCCCCTGCTGGCAGATGCTGGTGAGCAGGTCATGGTCTTGTGGTATCAGTGAATGAGCAGCAACTGTCCTATCCCAGAACCTGCCTGGTGTGCTCAGGTTGACGTGAGGAGGGATGCGGTTTTCCCCCAGGATCCCTCAGCACTCTGTTCAGGGCAGCTGTTTCTCCCCACTGACCACAACTGCAGCTCCAGGGCTGTGGTGCGACGGGGCCTGCCTGGCACCTCCTGTCCTTTCTACTCACCCCTCTTTCCCTGCAGTTTGGGGAGCACTTTGAGTTCGACTGCAAGAACTGTGTCTGCCTGGAGGGTGGAAGTGGCATCACCTGCCAGTCCAAGAGGTGCAGCCAGAAGCCTGTTACCCACTGTGTGGAAGATGGCACCTACCTCGCCACGGAGGTCAACCCTGCTGACACCTGCTGCAACATTACTGTCTGCAGTAAGGCCATGCCCTGGGGCCCGCACCACCTCTCGGATGTGCACACATCCCCGTAGGCCGGGCTGTCTGTTGTCTTCTCTGTGGCAAGTGGGGAAACAGCTGGCTTGGGGGCCTCTGATGTGCCCCTTGAGAGGGCTTGGGAGGGGGCCGCTGGGCACAGTCCAGGCATCCCTGCTGCAGGGCCTGACCTGGATGGGGAGGGGACCCTTGGTGGTGCCTGGGGGCTTTGCCTGTGAGGAGCCACCCTCATGGCCGCATGCCCACCCTGTCTTCAGAGTGCAACACCAGCCTGTGCAAAGAGCAGCCTCCCGTGTGCCCACTGGGATTTGAAGTGAAGAGCAAGATGGTGCCTGGCAGGTGCTGCCCCTTCTACTGGTGTGGTAAGCAGGGCTGGTGGGCGGGGCAGGGGGAGGCTGCCGCCCGGGGTGGGGGGGCTGGTGGGCGGGCAGTGGGGAGGCTGCAGCCCGGGGTGGGGTGGCTGTGGGGGATGGGCTTCCTCCTGGGGGCCTCAGATTCTGGGGACACAGATGGCTGCATGCTTGGCTGATGCACCCACCCCAGCCTTGAGCGCCCACTGGGTGTGCACCAGGAGTGGGGGTCTGGCCAGGTGGCCACCCCGGGGCAGTCTCCAACGAATGGCATTCTCCGTTCTTTCTCCCAAGAGTCCAAGGGGGTGTGCATTCACGAGAATGCTGAGTACCAGGTGAGCCCTGGGGTGGGGGAGGGGGGAGGAGGGGAGGAGGTCGGCTGCAGTATGGGGGTCCTGGCAGGCTCTTGGGCTGGCTGGGGTGCTGGAGAGGCCCCTGCCTCATGTCTTTCCCTATGCCCAAAGCCCGGTTCTCCAGTCTATTCCTCCAAGTGCCAGGACTGCGTGTGCACGGACAAGGTGGACAACAGCACCCTGCTCAACACCATCACCTGCACCCATGTGCCCTGCAACACCTCCTGCAGCCCAGTAAGCGGCCACCCCAACCCTGGCTCCCACCTCAGCCTGCCCTTTTCCCTCCTCCCAGACAAGTACCCGGGCGCATGTCTGTGTTGTGACACTTTCTTTCCTCCTTTCAATGCCAACCTCTCCCTGTCCCCACCTCTCCATCCTGACACCTGCCCAGCTTGGGGCCTCCTCCAGGTGGGGGTTGTCGGCAGTCCTGCAGGCTTTGTGTGGTGTGGGGTACAGGCTGGGAGTTCAGCTGCAGTGGCATGTCTGTGCGCGCAGGGCTTTGAACTCGTGAAGGCACCCGGGGAATGCTGCAAGAAGTGTGAACAGACGCACTGTATCCTCGAGCAGCCTGATAACCAGCACGTCATCCTGAAGGTGTGTGCTGCTGGCCCTGACATGGCCGGGCAAGGTACAGGCCACCCAGGATCCCCCAGCTGAGTCCTCCCGGTCCTGGACGCAGCTGTGATGGGCGTCCTAGGGCTGCCATGACAAATGAGCAGGTGTCTTCAGGGCAGAAAGGGATTCTCCTGGTTCTGGGGCCCAGAAATCCAAGAGCAAAGGGCCTCAGGGCTGTGCTCCCTCAGAGGCTCTAGGCAAGGACCCTTCCCAGCCTCTGGTTACTCCAGGTGCCCCTTGGCTGTGGCCATGAGGTTTCCTTCCCTGTGTCTGTCTCTCCTCTCCCTTTTAAGGATTTAGGGCCCCCCCCCAGCAGGATGATCTCATCTTAGGATGCTTCATTTAATGACACCTTCAAAGATCCCTTTTCCAAGGCAGTTCACGTTCATAGATTTAGAGTCACAACACAGATCTTTGAGGGTTGTGTGGGCTCGACTGGTGCCTGATGTGGGGTCCCGCCCGTGTCGCTTGTCCTGTGGCCCTGGGCCTTGCCAGGAATCCTCCCCAGCCAGGTGTCTCCAGGGTGTCTTCCTGGCTGGGCTGGGGCTGGGCCTGTTGCCCTCCCTCACCAGAGCTCCCTGCCCCACAGCCTGGGGACTTCAAGAGCGACCCCAGCAACAACTGCGCGTTCTTCAGCTGCGTGAAGATCAACAACCAGCTCATCTCGTCCATCTCCAACATCACCTGCCCCGACTTTGATGCCAGCATTTGTGTCCCGGTGAGTGGGCCACCTGGGGCCTGGCTGTGGGGAGTGGGGACGCCTGGTGTTCCGGGGGTCTGGGGCCCCAGCGCTGCGACAGTGGCCTCAGGCCTGGTCTGAGCTGCCACAGGAGGCTTTGCCTGGGGCTTTCTGCAGCAGCTGCTCCCGCCCATGGCATGGGAGGTGCTGTCACCCCCAGGAGTGTCTGGGGGTCCCGGGCTCATTCTTCTTTCCCTCCAGGACTCCATCACATTCATGCCCAATGGATGCTGCAAGACCTGTGAGTACAGGGCATAGCCTGGGGGGTGGGCAGGGTCGGGGCACAAGGGCTGGTGCCCTCAGCCCTGCCTGGGGTGGCTGGAGGATGGACAATGGCCTCCGGGTGGGCAGTGAGGGCTGGGGGCTGAGGCCGAGCCTGGGGAAGGGACGCAGCGAGGGAGAGTCGCCCTCTCCCCTCGAAGATGTGGAGGCCCTGCCCCGAGCCGCTGCCCCCTCTCCCCAGGCATCCCTCGCAATGAGACCAGGGTGCCCTGCTCCACCGTCCCCGTCATCACAGAGGTTTCGTACGCCGGCTGCACCAAGACCGTCTCCATGAATCGTTGCTCCGGGTCCTGCGGGACATTTGCCATGTGAGTTCCAGGCTGGGAGTGTGCCTGGAGGGGGCGGTGGAGGCCCCATAGAGGCGAGAGGCCAGCGCTGGCCCTGGGAGGTCGCCCCTCACTCCACCCTCCCCGCAGGTACTCGGCCAGTGCCCAGGCCCTGGACCACAGGTGCTCCTGCTGCAGAGAGGAGAAAACCAGCCAGCGTGAGGTGGTCCTGAGCTGCCCCAATGGTGGCTCGCTGACACACAGCTACACGCACATCGAGAGCTGCCAGTGCCAGGACACCATCTGCGAGTTGCCCACCGACACCTCCCGCCGGGCCCGGCGCTCCCCCAGGCATCTGGGGAGTGGGTGAACTGGGTGGGCACAGCCACCCTTCACTGCCCTCCACAGTTCTGCCTCCCCCGGACCCTCTGAACTTCCTGGCCTCCTAAGCTTGGCTTCCTCTCTTCAGATATTTATTGTCTGAGTCTTTGTTCAGTCTTTGCTTTCCAATAATAAACGCAGGCAGACACGTCGCACTGTGTGGTTTAGGTTGGTGCTGCAGGGGTGTGGCTTGGCCACTGTGCATGGCGGAGGCCTGGCCACCGGGATTTGCACACAGGACATGGGGACACCACACACATGCCACGTGGTTGGCACATCCCTCGTACCAAATGCAGGGGGATGTGGGGGCTGCCTGCCCTCCACTCCCGGTTCTCACCCTGGGCAAAACCCCCATGGGGCCGCGGAAACGTGGTCAGATTCCCTGGTAGGAATCCGCCCAGCCCTGAATCTGTGAAAAGAGCCCTGGGTTCCTTCACAGCCATTTCCCAGGCTTGCCATGGTTGATGGGGACTTTGTGTAGCCTCGATGGTCAGGTGGCCCTGGGGAGGGTGTGAGTGTGTGTGTGCGAGCATTTGCTTGTGTGCACACGTGTCTGCATGTGCCGTATGTATGTGAATTGCACCTTGCCCTGGGTCTCTACACTGGGAAAATGGAGAAAGTCTTAGTCCTCAGGTCACTGTCAGCTCCTGCTGCAAAGTGACAAAAGGCAGCTAGGACCTGGTGGCCCCGTCAGGGCTTTGGGGAGCTGCCAGGCAGAGCTGCCAACGCCTTCAAACCTGCAGAAGTTCTGGTTGGCTCTGTAGACCCAGCCAGACAGGGGGCACTGGTGTGGACCCTGGGCACAATGCCTACTCGTGTTGGAGAGCTGAGCCCCCGGCCTTCTAGGTGGAGCCCACGGAGGCTGCTGGGGTCAGAGCAGGTGCTTATATAGTTCAGAGAGGAGTCTGGTGTCTCCTGTCAAAGGCAGGTGTGTGCAGGGAGGCCGAGGCCCCTGAGCACCGTGATCCAACTTCGAGCATCCTCTGAGGTCAAAGGGGAGGACATCTGACCGCAAGGCTGTGCCACACCCTTTACCTGTGTCGAAACCCTCAGGAGGGCAGACACCTGGCTCTGCACTTCCAAAGCCAGGGTGCAACCGGTC